>NW_027628590.1:0-3851 GCF_034508935.2 Berghia stephanieae | reverse complement strand
ACGGGGAACACCTCCTAGTCTTTTGGGACTTATAAACCTGCCCTGAATCCCCAAAAAAATTCCGCAAGCGTCCTTTCGGATGCGAAGCTTAGTATACTATTTTTTTATGGTCCCCCGATTTGGGGGGACTAGGGATAGCTGTTAATTTTAGCTATTTTTGCAAAAATTTTGAAATATTTATGAAACACCAATACAGGGTTTTGTTTTTTGCATATTTATGGGAAATTTTAGAATATAAAAAGTGGGGCATTTTTGGGGGAAAGGGGAAAAGAGAGGGGGGGACTCCCAACTCGACTACCCAGTTGGGGGGATCTTTATTTGACCCCCCTTTTTGGAAACACGAACAGATACTAACCTTAGATATGAAAGTTAATGTTTTAACCTGTCGAGCTTATAATAATAACTATGATAATGAAAAAAAATTTTTAAAAGAAATGTAAATTCAACTTTTGATTAGGATAGATTAAGTTTTAAGAAGTGTGCCCCCTATTTTTAAAAGAAAAAAAACAAAAGTGAAAAAAAAAATTTTTCCTCTTGCCCCTTATTGATTTTTTTGTTTGAAAGTAATTGGGAAAAAAAAATTTTACAGTATATGGTTTTTTTGAGTAAATTTTTTTTTTCCCCAAAAACACAAAAAAACGTATCTATCCGATCACAATAAATGATTTAAAAAATATTGTTTCTTATATATTATTTTTAATCAGAAAAATAAACCGTTTCCACCAAAAAAGGGGCCTAAGATATCGCGACTTGGTATTCAAGAATAATTCCCACGCTTTTATTTAATTTGTTTTTTGAGGGAAAAACGGTAAGATTTTCTTTTTAGGTCAAAAAGTAAGATTAAAAAATTCGCCTTTGCAAGGGGGGCTTTAAAAAAAACCCGCCCAATTGTTTCTATTTTTTCCCCCTGACGGGAAGCGCTCGCTATACTTCCGGCTTGCACACAGAAAACGATCTTTTTGTCACAAAAACGTTTTTATTTAGGTTTCTTTTTGAACCACGACGCAAACCCTTTTAGAGCATTTAAAATTGGTGCCCCAAAGTAAACAATAAAAGTTGCTAGTGTTTTTGGTTTGGGGCCCGGAATAATTTACGCACAATATGGGGTCCCCCCAATGTTGTATTTTGAGTTGTAGGCAATCACTTTCGTTTTGAAAATATGTTTACTTAAAAATCAAAACAGTTGAAGAAATAAAAAAAAGGGGCTAAATTTTCTAAAAAAAAACCAGGCTCCGAATAATTTCCCGTCTTCTTCACCCCCAGCGCAATAATTTGCTTTGGTCTAAAAAAAATAGTAGACTAAAAATTTTGATAAATTTTCCCTTTTTTCCAAAAAAATATCCCTTTTTCTGGGACATATTTTGATGATGATCGGTATTTGGAATATGTGTTTTTTTGCCACCTAAAACCCCAAATTTTAAAGGTTATTTTTTTTTTTTTTTGATTTACTTGGAACGTGAGCTGTAAAGACAGGAATTTTGTGGTTTGCCATGTGCTTCTCGACCTTTGTTTACTTTGGGGCCCCAAACTTTACTGTTTATCTGGCGGCACTTTGTTCGAAAGCTTTTTTTAAAAGACTCGGTTTTTGCAAGGCCCATTACTTTTTAATACGCCCGCTTAAAATTCACCCCAAAAAAAAAAAAAAAAAAGTTATTGCTGTTGATTTCTTAAATTAGGGGACGCGGAAACTTCCCACCAGTGCAAAACGCCAATATAACCCCCAATAGATAACAGTTTGACTTTTGTTTTACAAACAATAGTTAGAGAGTGGCCCCCCTGTTGAGGGAAATACACCAAACCACATGGGTTTTGCTGGGTATGTGTTGTTGGGGGCTGATTAAACTAAATGGGGAGATTTTGTGTTTTTTTATTAATTCCCATGTGCCGAGGTCTTTTTGTCCATTGCAAAGTGTACTCAAAAAAAAACCCCGAGGGGAGTGAAAAGGGTTCTTGAGGAATACCCCCCCCATCCCCATCATCTATGGGGACGTTGAATGAAATACCCCCCTCCAATTAGAATTTTTTTTTTTTTTTCAACATGACTCAAAAGGTATTTTTTTACAAATTTTCTTTAACAAAGCAGCCCTGTTACAATTGTTGAAAAACCCAAAATAGTTGTACAGCAACAAATCATGTGTCGAGGGACTGGGTTTTGACGAAAACCTGATTTTCTCGGGAATTTTCGGTTTGGAGTCGACCCAACGGGTTAAAGTTTGGGCCCGGGGTTTTTTTTTTAAGAACAAAAAGTTTTGAAAAAATCAAAAATGTTTCTTGAAATTTAAAAAGATGCTAGATGTTTTTGAAAAAGAGGTTTTGGGTTTTAAAAAAATATTTTCTTTTACTGAATGCATGCTCAAGGCGATTGGACTTTCAAACGAGGTTGGCACGCCAAAAAGGCGCGCCCCCTCTATCTAATGATAGACGTCTAGATATATTTTTCATAAGTAGGTATCTATTAAAAAAAATCGATTACAGTTGTATAGAAAACAATCTGAAATTTTAGGGAAAAGGGTGTAGGTGGGGATTTTTGGGCACGCACGTTTTTTTCTAGAGAGGCTTGCCTCAAAAAGTCGACCCTTCAAAGAAAAAAAATAAAAAAAAAAAAGGAAAACTGAGATTATCTCGGCCACTCGTAAAATTTTTTTTTTGTCAAAAATATCCCTTTTGGGTTACCGGGGGTAAGTGGTCTTTCTTTTAAGGGTTAGGACTGGGGCCTCTATACCCCTCCTCTTTTAAAGGGTTTTGATTGCTCGCGGGAACAAAGAACACTTAAAACGTAGCCCCAAGAATTTCAGTACACAACTGTTGTGTTGTTTTTTGGGCAAAAGGGAATTTTATTCATTCTTTTTTTTTTGTTTTTTTAAAATGATGATGTGATGAAGATCCCCCCCTTTTCCCCCCCTCCCACCTTTCCCCATATTTTTTTAATTATTTATTTTATTTTATTTTTTTTATTTTTATTATTATTATTTTATTTTTTATCAGAAGTTGTAGTGTAGTAGTAATAGTATTATTATATTATTTTTTATTTTTTTTAATTATTTTTTTTTATTATTTTTTTATTTTTTGTATTTCCAGTATGAAAAAAAACAGCTTGTGCCTTTTTTATTGGAAAGTTTTATTTATCTCCAAGGTACTTTCCCTTTTTAAGTAAAAATTCGACCGAGTTTTTACATATGTCCCAAAAGATAAAGTTATATTGTTGTCCCTTTTTAGATGCTTCATTTAATTAACGGATACTTACTAATTCTGTTAATTGTATTGCAGGCCTAAATGAAAAAAAGTATAGCCACAAAACCTCCAAAAGGGAAAAATGACACTATGGCTAATTTTTTTTCCGGAATTGAAGGCTTTTGGGGGAAAAAATTTTCTACCAAGAAAAAAAAAAACGGGGGCGAATTTTTTTAAAGTATGTATTTAAAAATAAAATTAATTCAAATTTACGGGGGGACGAAAGTAACTTTTAAAAAATGAGTGTTTAATTTTTTTATAATATTTTTTCAATATTATAAAAAATAATTTTTTTAATAGGTTTTTTGGGGATAAAAATAACTGTTGATTGTTTTAAAGGGGTTTAAGGTGTTCTTAAAATTTTAATTGAAAAACTAATTATATGGTAAATCGCCTTTTTTATGTGTACTAAGTCTGTCTTGTAACTTTGTAAAACAAAAAACCACCCCCCACACCACAAACAAAAAACCCCATCACACGATTAATGGTAAAAATATTTTTTTAAAATATTTTAATAATGATAATAAATAATATATAATAATATAATAATAATTAATATAAAATAAAAATTTAAAATTTGATAAATATGATGATGTGATGTTGGGGATGTTTATGAAGGG
>NW_027628588.1:10000-17822 GCF_034508935.2 Berghia stephanieae | reverse complement strand
CCTATTTTCAAAGGTGGAAAACACATTACCCGATTTTAGTTTCCCCAGATGTATGAAAAGACGATTAGAAAGTACAGCCCCATGGGTGGAGGGGACCATAGGCCAATCATCACAAACCTCTATCATCAAAATGAAAACAAAACACAAACTACCCCAAGATGGAACTACAAAAGAGCAAAAGGGGAAAAAGCTTTGAACAACTTCCAGACAGCCACTCCCAAAAAAAACTGTAAAACCAAGAATGCCCACAAAGTGCAAAAGAACTGACAAAGGCCACCCTAAAAGCGGGCAAAAGAAAGTATCCCAAGGGGAGAAAAAGGGAAAAATTATATACCACTCTGGACTGACGATCTTATCAGTTAAGTAATGAAGTATCGGAAACAGAGAAAAGGCTGAAGCAGCCCCCTGGGGAGGGACAATATTGAAACGTATAAAGAGGCAGAAGCTCCCTTTTAAAAAAAAATGGCAACGACATCCAAAATGGCATGGAAAGAAAAAAACGCATAGCCTTAACTTCGAAAAGATGGAAATAAATTTTGGGAAAATTTTACAAAAGCCCTAATAGAGAACCGAATCACTACGCCCTCCCGCTTTGGAAAAGAAGGAGAACTTGTCAGTCCACAACAAGCTGCAGATTATTCAGGGGAGCAGTTCAAAATAATTAGTGCAACACAATAGAAAAATAACGGAAGAAAAGAGTTAGAAAAGAATGCAGAAAACAAAAAAAAGGAACTCAAGGAAGCCATAGATGAAGTAATGACAAAGAAGCTAACTAGGGAAGAACTAGAAAGCTCTCTCAAAGTGTTAAAAACAAGAAATCGGCGGGGCCCAGACGAAGTAACAAATGAGATCCCTTTTCCATTTTGGAAAGACAGCGAAAAAGAAGCAATTAAACTCTACAACGCATTTGGGAAAAACTGGTAAAAATACCAGATATATGGAAAAAGGCTTTTATTGCCCCAAAATTAAAGAAAGAAGGAAAACAAGCAAATGAAGCCGCAAATTACCGACCTATAAGTCTTACAAGCTTTCATGTGCTAGCTGATAGAAAGAATTTCAACTCCAGACTGATGTGGTATCTTGAAAACTATATGTGCTTATAAATGAACAGCTGGTTTCGAAGACACAGGAGTACTGAAAATCAAGTAACCTACATATCCAAGAAATAGAAGACTCGTTTCAGGATGGAAAGAAAAAAATTTGGTTTTGGGTGGACTTTGAAAAAGCATTCGACAAAGTGTGGAAAAAAGGGCTGGTATAAACTACAAAAAACAAAAGTATCCCATAAATGCTCAACTGGATACAAAACTACCTAAAAACAAGAAAAGGCAGAGTACAACACAAGGTCACAAAAGTAGAGAAGCAAAACTAAAACTGGAGTCCCACAAGGTGGAGTCCTATCACTACACTTTTTCTTCTCTATGTAAATGATATAAGAGAAACACTATGTCGAGGAGTGAAAATGTCGATGTACGCAGTTTGACCTAGCTTGATAGCTCTGACCAAAACTTAATCAAGGCACAACACAGGATGCAAATCACACTGGATAATATCAAAGAATGGACTGACAACTGGGCGATGAAAATAAAGCAGTGAAGACAAAGTTCACAATATTTGCCTCTCCCCAAAAGATGAAAAAGCAAAGCTACGTATTGAAGCCCATAAATTTGGGAAAAAGAGGGACGCACCCAAATACCAAAGGATCCATTTTGACCAAGACTAACATGGAAAAATCAAATCAGCAAGTCAGAAAGTTGGGGTAAAGCGAACCAAACTCTTGAAAAAACTAGCTGGAAGAACTTGGGGAGCTAACTCCGATATACGAAACAAACTTACACAGGATATGTGAGACCAGCGCTAGAATACGGGTATCTGCATGGGGACTCCCTCCAAAACTCAAATGGAAAAGCTGGAAAAAGTGCAAAACAGCAACATGGGATAATAAATGGAGGAATAAAATCGACACCGATTCATGCAATGGAAACCATAACAGGATTTACATCTGTATCAGAAAGAAGGGAATCAAAAATTTTGAAACCAATACACAGACGTGAAAACAATGACAGATCCGCCTCTTCACGCAAAAGCGCAAAAAAAAGAAAACTAGGGGCTGAAAAGATCACACTTTATTGAAAGAGCCAAGCAAATTGAAAAAGATCACGACTTGACGAAATAATGACCCAAAACGCAAAGCAAATACCAGAGTACCAATTGGAAAAGGCAAAATCACTTGAAATCAAGACTTCCGTTGGTGACATTTCACAAAACAAAAACACGGCGAAGAAATCAAGAAATCTGTACAGAAGTGCATAGATCAAAACTACCTGAAAAAAATGGACAAAAATCTTACCGTGGTTCATGCAATAAAGAACCACGTGCGGGGGCCCTTTGGAGTGCACGGAGTAACAATGGTAAAACAAAAGGGATCAGAAAAACCGGACTGGTACTCGCATTTAAATTACAATCAGGGGCGATGCAATCCATAAAGCGTTAAAACAAACCCTTCGAAATGAAAACCCAAAAAACCATAGTGATTTAAAAGTGTAAGAAAATTCGGGGTTTTAATGATGTCTTTGGATTTGGGGACGCTTGGGGGAAAGCCCATGAAGCAAGAAGTTTCCAAACATTGTATGCGTGGATTCCGGCCCCTGTGGGATATTGGGAAATCAGACGCGCCCAATGGAAAAAGGGGCGTCGATGCAGCAACCCCCCCCCGATTATAAAACGGAGAAATTTAAATGGCCAAATTTATCCGTTCAGAGATGGAGAGGAAGCCCAGATCAACATGAATGCCCAATCAAGGTGCCTCCAAAAAAGGAAACGGTCATATTTTCAACTGAGAACGGGCAAAACCGTTAAAGGGAACTAGTGGGGTTTCCCCGAGCGGGTCCTTGGACAATGTGCTGGGACTTGAAAATGAAAAGGGGACTTGTCCAAAATGGAATGTCAAGGTACAAGTTGAGAAGGAATTTGGCCTGCCCCAACCCATACTCAAAGAAGCTTGGGGGCAGGGGGGACACCTCAGGACCATGGGGTTCATTCCCCAGCCGGATGACCATGTGACGTGGGGGGAACGAAGAAGAAGATATATATATATATATATTTTTTTTTTTTTATAATGGGGTTTATAATAAAAAAACAATTTTGAGGTTCCCCACTGCCCCACGTTCTTTGAGTTGGGGTTTGGGGCGGCCAGAAGTTCCTTCTCACTGGTTTTACCTTGGACATTCCATTAGGACAGTGTCCATTTTATTTTTTAAGTCCGCGTCACATTGTCCAGAGGCACCCGTTGGCATCCCCCAATATGTTCCCTTTTAAATGGGGTTTTGGGCCCTTTTTAGTCTGAAGATGATGCCGTTCCTTTTTGCGGCACCTGATTGGGCTTTGTTGTATTCTGGGTGCTTCTCTCCCATCTTGGACTGGATAAAAATTGGCCATTTTATTTAATTTTTCCTGTTGGAAAAGGGGGGGTTGCTGCATGCGATGCCCCCTTTTCCCGTTGGTCCGCGTCTGATTTCCAAAGTATCCCCCAAATTCCGGAATCCACGCAGTACAATGTTTTGGGAAATTGCCTTTGCCCTGAGGTTTCCACCAAGGGGTCTATTACCGCGGACTCATTTATCCTCCCGAATTTTCTTAGCCCCAAAATCACTATGTGTCTTGGGGTTTTTATTTTTTGAGAGGATTTGTTTTTAAAAATTTCATGGGTTGCACTGCCTTGATTTAATTGAAGTGCGATCCGTCGTTTGCTGTCTCTTTTTTTGCCATTTGTGTACTCTGGCACTCCAGGCCCCCGCACGTGTGTTCTTTATTGCATGAACCCTCGGTATAGATTTTGTCCATTTTTTTTTAGGGTATTTGATTATGCCCTTTTACAGATTTTTTGATTTCTTCGCCTGTTTTTGTTTTGTTGAAAAAATCACCAAAGGGGAAATCTTTATTTTCAAGGATTTTGCCTTTTCCCAATTTGGTACTCTGGTATTGTTTGCGTTTTTTGGGATTTTTTGTCAAATTCGTATCTTTTAATTTGCTTGGTCTTTCAATAAAGGTGATCTTTTCGCCGTAGTTTTTTTTTTTGTTGCGCTTACGTAAGAGGGATTGTCATTGTTTTAAATTGTGTATTTTTCAAAATTTTTGATTCCCTTCTTTCTTACAGATGAAGTTGTTTTGGTTTCCCTTGCTGAATCGGGTGATTTATCCCCCATTTATTATCTCTGTTGCTTTTTTGCACTTTGTCCGGGTTTTTTCCCTTTTTGAGTTTTGGGCAGTTTCCCTTTGCAGATACCCGAAATGTTTTAGCGCTGGGTCTCAATTCCTGTTTTTTAAGTTTTTTTTTCAGTATATCGGGGGTTAGCTCCCCAAGTTCTTCCAGCTAGTTTTTTAAAGGGATTTTGTTTTCCCGCTTTCCCCCAAACTTTCTGACTTGTTTTAACCTGTTTGGGGGGATTTTTCCCAGGGTTTAGTTTGGGGGTTCAAAATGGACCCCTAGGTATTTTGGGGCGCCCGTCTTTTTCCAATTATGGTTTTCAATACGTACCTTTCCCCCTTTTTTCCTCTTTTGGGGGGGGCCCCAAATATTGTGATTTTTGGGTCTTCACTGCTTTTTTTCATGCCCGTTGTCGCCCATTCTTTGATATTATCCAGTGGGGTTTGCATCCTGTTTTTGGGGGCCTTTGAAAAAAAGTTTTGGTCAGGGCAAATTCAGAGCTAGGTCATCGGGCGTACATCGCCTTTTTCACTCCTCGACATAGTTTTTTCCCCTTATTTTCATTTACATAGAAAAGGGAAATAGTTTTAGGTGTTGGGACTCCCTTGGGGGACCCCAGTTTTATTTTTTGTTCTCTACTTTTGTGACCTTGTGTTGTTACTCTTGCCTTTTTGTTTTTAGGTAGTTTTTGTACCCCAGTTGGCATTTTATGGGATATTTTTTGATTTTTAGTTTTATCCCCGCCCTTTTTTCCCCACACTTTGCCCAATGCTTTTTAAAAGTCCACCCTTTCCCCAAAAATTTTTTTTTCCTTTCCACCCTAAAAACGAGTCTTCTATTTTGGATATGTAGGTTCTTGATTTTCAGTACTCCTGTTTTCTTCAAAAAACAGCTTGTTCTTTTATAAGCACTTTTGTTTTCAAGTACCAAAATCAGTCTGGAGTTGTAATCTTTAAAAACGCTGGGACATGAAAGCTTTTTAGACTTTAGGCCCGGAAATTTGCGGCTTCATTTGCGGTTTTCCTTCTTTTTTAAATTTTGGACAATAAAAGCCTTTTTTCCATTATCTGGTATTTTACCAGTTTTCCAAGTGCTGTTGTAGAGTTGAAATTTGGGTTCTTTTTGCTGTCTTTAAAAGATGGAAAAAGGCATTATTTGTTATTGTCGGGGGCCCTGCGATTTCTTTGTTTTTAAAACTTTGAGAGGACTTTTAGTTTTTCCCCTTAGTTAGCTTCTTTGTCATTACTTCATCTAGGGCCCTTCCTTGATTTCCTTTTTTTTGTTTTTGCATTCTTTTCTAACTCTTTTTTTTCCGTTATTTTTCTTTGTGTTGCACAAATTTTTTTTGAACTGCCCCCATGAATAGATCTGCGTTGTTTGGGACTGAAAAGTTTCCCTTTTTTTTCCCAAAGCGGGAGGGGCTTAGGGGATTCGGTTCTCTTTTTGGGGCCCTTTTTGAAAATTTCCAAAGTTTATTTCCATTTTTTTCCCGAATTTAAAGGGCCCTATGCGTTTTTTTTTCTTTCCATCCCCTTTTTGGATGTCTTTGCCATTTTTTTTTTTAAAAGGTAGCTTCTGCCTCTTTATACCGTTGCCTATTGTCACCCACAGGGGTCTGCTTCAGCCTTTTCTCGGGTTTCCGATACTTCATTATTTAAATGTTTAAGATCGTCGGCCAGAGTGGTATATAATTTTTTTTTTCCCCCCCTTGGGGATACTTTTTTTTGGCTGCTTTTGGAGGGCCTTTGTCAGTTCTTTTCCCATTTTTGGGTTGGCATTCTTGGTTTTACAGTTTAGTTTTTTCCCGTGGCTGTCGGGAAAGGGTTTTTTCAAAGTTTTTCCCATTTTCCCTCTTTTGTAGTTCCCAAAATCTTGGGATATTTTGTGTTTTGTTTTCATTTTGATGATAGGGTTTGTGTTGATTGGCCCTATGGCCCGCTACCCCCCATTGGGGGCTGTACTGTTCTTTTTAAACGTTTTTTGCTTTATCATCTGTGGCAAAGTAAGTTTGGGGGTAGATGGGTTTTTCCACGCTCTTGAGAAATATGTGTCCTCATCTTCAACGTATACAATAGTTGGGTTTTGTTTAAATTTTCCAGTTTTCTACTGTTTCCCCCACTTTTGGGCCCAATTTTCCTTTCCCCCCAGCCTTTGAGAGTGACTGTTAAAGCCCCCTAGTACCAGACATCTTTTTCCCTGGATTTTTATTTTTGTCAGATGAAGCTCTTTGTTTGGTGGGCAAAGCAGTTAAAAATCAGGAGTTCTTTTTTTTCCGTCCCATATTTTAAATTTTGCTGTTTTTCTGATTGTCTTGTGTATCAATTTTTTTCTGCGGGGGGGGTAGTCTTTTTTTTCTAATGTCATCAGCCTCCTTTTGACCCTTTTTCAAATCAGGGGCCCCAAATTTTCTGGTACCCTTGAGGGCCCAAAATTCATGTTGCCGTAGGTGAGTTTTTGAATGCGGGGGGCCCTTTTGCGTCCGGCTCTTTGAGCTCTTTTCAAGGGCTATTTTCTTCTTCGCAACGCCCTAGCATTCCCCTTGGGTTTTTTTTTGTGTTTGGTGTTTTCCCGTCGGATGTAACCTTAATTTCCCCCCCTGGTTTCCCCCGATGAAGTCAAGGTCCAACCCGATTGTTGGGGGGGGCCCTTGAGGCCCCGGGACTAGGGGGGTCCCCCGGGGTTCCCCCGGGGTATTATATTTTTTATATATCTATATAATATATATATATATATATATTTATATATATATATATAAAATATATATATATAATTTTGCGGTTATTTTTTTAAACTACAGCCCCATTTTTTCTTTTTTGCCTTTTTGACAGTGCGTTTTTGTTTTACCCCTCTAAAAACCCCAAACCCTTATGATGAAACAGTGTTCATATTGATTTCGTGGAAAAAAATATTTGATTAAAAACAATAATAAAAAAAACAGTATTGCTATTTATAGTGAGTATTTTAAAACCAGGGGGTAAAATGTAGTTTGGGAGGTCGGTGCTAATTTAAACGGGAAAAAAATGAAAGGGCTAAAAATTGATTTCTACTTACTTTTGTTTTCACACATTTGGGAAAAGGGGAAAGATGGAAAAAGAAAAAAAAATTTTAAACATTTTCAGTAAATACAGTTAAAGTATTTTTTTTTTTGTTTTTTCAAACGTGAAAAAAAAAAACTTGTCTTTTTGGTTTTCAAAGAAAATGCATTAAAAAATGCTCAAAGCGCTTTACAACCGTCCCCTTTTATAGCTTCATTGAAAAATAGAACCCAGCCTGACGCCAGTTTTGGGGGTTTTTACAATATATTCCGGAAAATATCGGGGTGAGAGAATGCGGTAAATATTCTTTTTTGTCCGGGCTCAATTATGCGCTGAACGAGGGTTCGAGCCCCAAAACCTTCCCATCCCCAAAAACAAGTGTCATACCAAAAACCCCCTTTGCCGCACAAATGTAGAAATTACCGTTTTAAAGATTTAACATCGTTTTGTTTTTCATTCTATTAAATTAAAAATTTACATGGTTTATACCCTCTACTCCCGTTTTCCTTAAATTTTGGGCACTTGACTTACAAAAGTTTAGCCACCCCCCTCACTCTCTATTTCTCTTCTCTCTTTTGTC
>NW_027628588.1:0-7500 GCF_034508935.2 Berghia stephanieae | reverse complement strand
CCCCCCTTTTTTTGTTGCCAAAAAAGGGAATTTTCCCACCTTGGCCTTTAAAAGGGGGGGCCGTTTTTTCCCTTTTTGGCCATGGGGAGTTTTTTTTTCATTCTTTTCTTGTGGTTGATTTTTGGAGTTTTTTTTTTGGGGTCCCCCCATTTACCCTTTCCCGGCCCCATTGCCTTTCAAAAAAAAAAAAATTTAATTTTTTTTTTTTAAAAAAATTTTTAAAAAAAAAATTTTTTTGGGGGGAAAAACATTTCCATCGTATCCCTTTTAATAGGAAATTTAAAAAAGGCAAATTAATTGGTTTTTCCCCGGGTTTTTTTTTTTGGCCCAAAAATTTTTATTTAAAAACCCCAAAAAAAAATAACCTTTTGGGGCCCCAAAAAATTTTAAAAAACCTTTTTTTTTAAAAAACCCGCACGTGTGTTCTTTATTGCATGAACCATGGGTATAGATTCTTGTCCATTTTTTTTTCAGGGTAGTTTGATCTATGCACTTCTGTACAGATTTCTTGATTTTTCGCCGTGTTTTTGTTTTGTTGAAATGTCACCAACGGAAGTCTTGATTTTCAAGTGATTTTGCCTTTTCCATTTGGTACTCTGGTATTTGCTTTGCGTTTTTTGGGTCATTATTTCGTCAAGTTCGTGATCTTTTTCAATTTGCTTGGCTCTTTCAATAAAGTGTGATCTTTTCAGCCGCCTAGTTTTCTTTTGTTGCGCTCTAGCGTGAAGAGGCTGATCTGTCATTGTTTTCACGTCTGTGTATTGTTTCAAAATTTTTGATTCCTTCTTTCTGATAGAGATGTAAGTCCTGTTAGGGTATTCCATTGCATGAATCGGTGTCGATTTATTCCTCCATTTATTACCCTTTCATGTTGCTGTTTTGCACTTTGTCCAGCTTTTCCATTTGAGTTTTGGAGCAGTTTCCCCATGCAGATATCCCGTATTCTAGCGCTGGTCTCACATATCCTGTGTAAGTTTGTTTCAGTATATCGGAGTTAGCTCCCCAAGTTCTTCCAGCTAGTTTTTTCAAGAGTTGTGTTCGCTTTACCCCAACTTTCTGACTTGCTGATTTGATTTTTCCATGTTACTCTTGGGTCAAAATGGACTCCTAGGTATTTTGGTGCGTCGTCTTTTTCCAATTCATGGTCTTCAATACGTAGCTTTGCTTTTTCATCTTTTGGGGAGAGGCTAAATTTATTGTGAACTTTGTTTCACTGCATTTATTTTCATCGCCCAGTTGTCAGTCCATTCTTTGATATTATCCAGTGTGATTTGCATCCTGTGTTGTGCCTTGATTAAGTTTTGGTCAGAGCTAATCAGAGCTAGGTCATCTGCGTACATCGACATTTTCACTCCTCGACATAGTGTTTCTCTTATATCATTTACATAGAGAAGAAATAGTGTAGGTGATAGTACTCCACCTTGTGGGACTCCATGTTTTAGTTTTGCTTCTCTACTTTTGTGACCTTGTGTTGTTACTCTTGCCTTTCTTGTTTTTAGGTAGTTTTGTATCCAGTTGAGCATGTTATGGGATACTTTTGATTTTTGTAGTTTATATACCAGACCTTTTTTCCACACTTTGTCGAATGCTTTTTCAAAGTCCACCCATACCACAATTTTTTTCTTTCCATCCTGAACGAGTCTTCTATTTCTTGGGATATGTAGGTTACTTGATTTTCAGTACTCCTGTGTCTTCTGAAACCAGCTTGTTCATTTATAAGCACATTATAGTTTTCAAGATACCACATCAGTCTGGAGTTGATAATTCTTTCTATCAGCTAGCACATGCAGCTTGTAAGACTTATAGGTCGGTAATTTGCGGCTTCATTTGCTTGTTTTCCTTCTTTCTTAATTGGGACAATAAAAGCCTTTTTCCATATATCTGGTATTTTACCAGTTTTCCAAGTGCTGTTGTAGAGTTGTAATTGCTTCTTTTTCGCTGTCTTTCCAAGATGGATAAGCATCTCATTTGTTACTTCGTCTGGGCCTGCCGATTTCTTTGTTTTTAACACTTTGAGAGAGCTTTCTAGTTCTTCCATAGTTAGCTTCTTTGTCATTACTTCATCTATGGCTTCCTTGAGTTCCTTTTTTTTTGTTTTCTGCATTCTTTTCTAACTCTTTTCTTCCGTTATTTTTCTATTGTGTTGTCACTAATTATTTTGAACTGCTCCATGAATAGATCTGCAGCTTGTTGTGGACTGACAAGTTCTCCTTCTTTTTCTAAAGCGGGAGGGGCGTAGTGATTCGGTTCTCTATTTAGGGCTTTTGTAAATTTCCAAAGTTTATTTCCATCTTTTTCGAAGTTAAGGCTATGCGTTTTTTTCTTTCCATGCCATTTTGGATGTCGTTGCCATTTCTTTTTTAAAGGTAGCTTCTGCCTCTTTATACGCTGCAATATTGTCATCACAGGGGTCTGCTTCAGCCTTTTCTCTGGTTTCCGATACTTCATTACTTAACTGATTAAGATCGTCAGTCCAGAGTGGTATATAATTTTTTCTTGCTCCCCTTGGGATACTTTCTTTTGCTGCTTTTAGGATGGCCTTTGTCAGTTCTTTTGCACTTTTGTTGACATTCTTGGTTTTACAGTTTATGTTTTTGCAGTGGCTGTCTGGAAGTTGTTCAAAGCTTTCCCATTTTGCTCTTTTGTAGTTCCATCTTGGGATAGTTTGTGTTTTGTTTTCATTTTGATGATAGAGGTTTGTGATGATTGGCCTATGGTCGCTACCACCCAGTTGGGGCTGTACTGTTCTATTTATCGTCTTTGCTATATCATCTGTGGCAAACGTAAGATCTGGGGTAGATGTGGTTTTCCACACTCTTGAGAAATATGTGTCCTCATCTTCAACGTCATACAATAGTTGACGTTTTGTTTCAATTTGCCAGTTTTCTACTGTTTCACCACGTTTGTCCATATCTCCATATCCCCAGCTTTGAGAGTGACTGTTAAAGTCCCTAGTACCAGACATCTTTCTTCCTGGATTTTTATCTTGTCTAGATGAAGCTCTTTGTTTGGTGGGCAATAGCAGTTAAAAATCAGGAGTTCTTTCTTTCCGATACATACTTTAATTTGCTGTATTTCTGATTGCTTTGTGTATCAATTTATATTCCTGCGGTGGGGTAGTCGTTTTTTACTAATGTCATCACGCCTCCTTTGTGATCCTTTCTATCATGCCTTATTATCTGGTACCCTCTGATGGCAAATCTCATGTTGTCCGTGAGGTGAGTTTCTTGAATGCAGGCAATTTTGACGTCCTGCTCTTTGAGTCTCTTTTCAAGGGCTATTTTCTTCTTCGCAACGCCCTCAGCATTCCATTGGAGGATTTTTATTGTGTTTGGTGTTCCAGTCGGATGTAACCTTGATCCTCCTCCCCTGGTTCCGCAAGATGAAGTCAAGGTACCACCAGATCGCTTGGGTGGGCCATTGAGGCCCGGCACTAGGCCCGTCCGCCGGGATTCCACGGGATATATATATATATTATATATATATATATATATATATATATATATATATATATATATATATATATATATATATATATATATGCGGTTATTTTTTTATTCTACAGCCCTATTTGTCTTTTTTGCCTTATGACAGTGCAGTTATCTTGTACCGTCTAAAACCAACCGTGATGATGAAACAGTGTTCATATTGATTTCGATGGAAACAAAATATTTGATATAGACAATAATAAAAACAACAGTATTGCTATTGATAGTGAGTATTGAAATCCAGGATAACTGTAGTTAGTAGTGTCGGTGCTATTAAGCGGAAAGTAAATGAAAGACTAAAATTGATTTCTACTTACTTTCTGTTAGTCACACATGGAAGTGAGAAAGATGGAAACAAGAAAAAAATTTAAGCATTTTCAGTAAATACAGTTAAAGTATTTTTCTTTGTATCAACTGTGAAAAAGAAACTTGATCTTTTGTACAACGCAATATGCATTAAACATGCTCAAAGCGCTTTACAACCGTCCCCTTTTATCAGCTTCACTTGAAAAGTAGAACGAGCCATGACGCCAGTTAGGGGATATTACAATATATTCCGGAACTGATCAGTGTGAGAGAATGCGAGTAAATATTCTTTCGCACGGACTCAATTATGCGCTGAACGAGGCTCGAGCCCAAGACCTTCCGATCCGAAAGCAAGTGTCATACCACAAAACCACATAGCCGCACAAATCGTAGAAATTACACGTTTAATAGATTTAAAATCGTTTTGTTTCTCATTCTATTAAATTAAATTCACATGTTCATACCGTCTACTCCTGTATTCCTTAATTATGTTCACTTGACTTACAGAAGTTTAGCCACCTACTCACTCTCTATTTCTCTCTCTCTCTCTCTGTCTCTCTCTCTCTCTCTCTGTTTCCCTCTCTCTTTCACACACACACACACACTCTCTCTCTTTCTCTCTCTCTCTCTCTCTCTCTCTCTCTCTCTCTCTATATATATATATATATATATATATATATATATATATATATATTATATATATCCTTTCTTTAAAAAATATAGCATTGTGGAGAACAGTGTGCTTATTTGAGTCAATAAAAAAATTGACACGGCGCACAACTCTATTGAAAGATTTGAAAATTAGAAATGTATTTTTTACAGATAGATAAACAGATAACTTGATTTCCTTTTATAATTTAAAGTCAGTTTGAAAGTTCGTTGAGTCAAACAGATATCATAAAATATGTACCAACGACGACACTTGACTCCCAAAATCAACTAATTTGACACTGTAAAAAGTTGTCAATTTGCGTCATCTATTTATGACATCAAGTATTATTATTACTTCCGTTGTGTTGTTGATTTAGCGGTGATCAGTGTTTTGTTATGTATAATTGCGTGTATGTTTGTGTGTGTGTGTGCGTGTGTGTGTGTGTTTGTGTGTGTGTTGTGTGTGGCGTATACATGTGTGTGTGGGTGTTGGCATTTTTCAGCAAATCGTGGCATTCATAGTGATATTATTCACTTGATCACATGAAGGTATTTCAGTCGCCATTTTGATTCTTTTTTTTTTTACTTTTTAGGTTAGCTCGAGTTCGGAGGATATTTCTTTTTCTATTAAGGTTTGTCATAAGTCTTAGTAAAGGTTCTAGGATGTTTGTTTTTCCATAAGTTAAGTAAAGGGGAGACATTCCGAAAGCTCCTACATCCCCAGTATTCTTTAAATTTGTATTTTCACCTTTGATATTTTGTCAGGCATTTATTTATTCAATTTGTCATCATATAGAAGTATTTTAAAAACTCTAGAACAAACCTTGATAGATTTGTGAAAGTTTAAAATTTCCTAATTTGACCATTGTTTTGATTTTCGGCCGCCATTTTGATTTGTTAAATATTGAAAGGTTGTGCAAAGCAGTCCGAGAGTTTTTTTTTTCTATTAGGTTAGCTCGAGAGGTTAGTCATAAGTCTTATTAAAGATGCTAGGGTGTTTGTTTTTCCATAAGTTAAGTAAAGGGGAGACATTCCGAAAGCTCCTACATCCCCGGTATTCTTTAAATTTGTATTTTCACCTTTGAACTTTTGTCAGGCGTTTATTTATTCAATTTGTCATGATTTTTTCACTTAGGATTAGCTCGAGATCAGATGATTTTTTTTCCTATTAGGGCTAGTAATAAGTCTTATTAAAGTGCTAGGGTGTTTGTTTTTCCTATTAGGGTTAATTAAAGGTACTAGGTTTAATTTTTTCTTGGGGTTAGTTGAGGGAATATTTATTAAATATATTATTGGGCCACACAGAAAAATCAACCGAAGATATACCAAATTACACAGACAACGTTGTTTACCAATCTGCCCTCATTAAATGATGGTGAGTACAGTATCGAATGAAAATAGTTCTTTCCCGCGAAACTGCGGGCTTTTTACTATATATTATATATTATATATATATATATATATATATATTATATATATATATATATATTTTATATAATATATATTCCCGGTCTTTTATGGGGTGCAACCCAGCACCATGTGAGGCCGGTCACTAGCACGGATAAATGGAGAGTATTTGCTCAGGAAGGGCATCCTGGCAGTAAAACTCAAGCCAAAAGTAATGAATGAATGAAACAGAAATATCATACCGGATTGGCCTAGGACGGGATAAATACGACCGCCTCTGTCATTATTGGCCAGCAGGATGGCAGTGAAAATTCTGTGCCTGCTGGTCACCAACAAAAGGGGGGGGGGGGAGCGTAAAAGATGGTCGAGGTAACGGATGGGAGTGGAGATCAAGATTGGAAGTTTGAACGTTGGAAGCATGAGAGACAGATTGAGGGATATCGCTGATGCTATGGAAAGAAGAAATATTAACGCTCTGTGTGTGCAAGAAGCAAAGTGGAAGAGTGAATCAGCGAGGGAGATTGGTGGAGGATTTTAAATATTTTATAAAGGAAATGAGGCCACAAGAAACGGAGTGGGCATCATTCTGGATAAAGGACTTGCACAGCATGTTGTTAGAGTCCAAATAGTGTCCGACAGACTATTGTGGATTAAGATCAAAGTCGACATGGAGAAAATCACTGTCATGAGCTCATACGCACCCAGACAGGCTGTACAAAACAAGGAGAATTGAAGGAGGTTGATGAACAAATGGAAATCTTCGAGAAATCAGAAAGAGTGCTCACAGTGCGATGAAGGCACGTGGAGAAAGCAATATGGAGGGAGAGGTGGTAAGTTGCGTTTGGCATCAGAAATGAAAAAGGCTTAAGGCGAAGATGTAAGATTTGCAACAAGGATGGACCTGGCAATACTAAACATATATTTTAGAAAGAACGATTAGCACAGATTCACGAGAGAAAGACACAGCCTGTTATGCTGGAGGAGAAATATTTGAAGGGGGTATCAGATTGTGACAGTTTGCCGGGAGAGAGAGAGTGGCAGCGCAAGATTAGATTGTTATTGCGAAAGTGGCATTTGGAAAGAGGAATATAAAAGATAAACAAAGTGAGGGGAAAACACGATGGTGGAAACTAAAAGAGGAAGAGCAAAGAGAAATATTTGCTACAACAGTGAAGAGAAGACTAAGAATTGATTTCCCAAAGGAATGGAAAAGAACTTCTGATGCAATCCGTGAAGTGGCCAAAGAAGTGTTAGGGGTCAGCTCGGGAAGAGGAAAAGAAACATGGCGGTTGAATGAAGAGGTTCAAGAAGCAATAAAGAAAAAGAGGGTAGCAAGGAAGAACATGGATACAAACAGGGATGCTATGAAAGTAGAGGGATATAGGCAGGCAAAGAAAGAAGCAAAAAGAGCCGTTGCAAAACCAAAGTCGAGACATTCAAAGATATGTTTGAGCAATTGAAAACTATTTTCAGAATAACAAAAAAGAGGCACAAAAAGAGGAGAGATATACAACATATTAAGATGATCAAAGACCAGAATGGGAGGATATTGGGCAAAAATGAAGAGATTCGAGCAAGATGGAAAACACCCTACTAATAGCTCATACATGAAGAGAATGACAGGGAGAGGAGAAGCACAGTTATACAA
>NW_027628587.1:0-3855 GCF_034508935.2 Berghia stephanieae | reverse complement strand
AGCGGGGCCCTCTACCGTGTGAGCTATCCACGAACACAAAAATATTCGTTTAAAACCCCAAAGCCCCTTTCTGGGATCCCTTTTCCACCCACTTCTTGAGAGCCGATTCGTTCCCACCATCGCGAAGAAATTTTTTACCAGCAGTTAAGTTTAAATTTGCCAATATTTCATAAAAACCATAAAACCATAGAAACGTTTTAGACATTGAGTATGCCCCGGGTGTATGGGGTAAATTTTTTTTTAAAATTTAAAAAAATGAGTGGAGGGGACTTATTTTGGGTTTAACAACAAGTTTTAAGTGAGTAGAAAAAGTCCCCAGAAGCAATAGAGAAAAAATTTTTTATTCTTATTGCCCTTTGGCACTTTTCAAACTCACTTAATATTTGTTTTTTACCCCCCCCCAATAAGTGCCTTGATCCACTCACTTTCTGAATTAATAAAAAAAAAAAAAGAAATTCACCACCTACACCGGAGCATAACTCAATGTCTCAATCGTTTCATGTTATAGTTTAGTGATGAGAATATTGGCAAGTAAGCTAACTGGCTGGTCAAAATACTTTCGCGTGTGGCGAACGAATCGGCGACTCAGAAGTGGGTGAGAGAGGGGATCTGGAAATGACTTTGGGTTTGAAACGAATATTTTTGTGTCGTGATAGCTCACACGGTAAGCCACGCTCTCACCTGCCAGGCGAGTTGTCGTACAAAAAGGCGCAGTTTCAAACCCCACCACCGGCGCGAAAAAATTTTTTAATTCGCTATTGTCCCTTCTGGCACATTTCTACTCACTTCATATCTTGTTGTTACCAACAAAGTGCCTGCTCCACTCACTTTTTCTGAGTTAAAAAAAAAAAAAAATTTCACAACCCAATACACCGGAGCATACTCAATGTCTACAATCGTTATTCTATGTTTATAATGTTTGTGAGAGAATATTGCCTATTAAGCTTAACTGCTGGTCCAAAATTACTTCGCATGGTGCGAACGAATCGGCGATCTGCAAGAAGTGGGTGAGAGAGGATCTAAATGACCTATGGGTTTGAAAACGAATATTTTTGTGTTCGGATACGTCACCGACGGAAAGCCACGCTCTCACCTGCGCAGAGGCGGAGTTGTCGTACCAAAATGGTCCAGTTCAACAAACCCCACACCGCCGCTAAAAAATTTTTTTATTCACTATTGTCTTCTGGCAACTTTTCTACTCACTTCATATCTTGTTTTACCAACAAAAAGTGCGCTGCACCTCTCACTTTTTTCCTGAATTAAAAAAAAAAAAAAAAAATTCACTCCCCATACACCGAGCATACTCAATGTCTCCATCGTTTCTATGTTATATGTTTGTGATAAAACATTGCTATTAAGCTTAACTGCTGGTCAAAATTACTTCGCGATGGTTGCGAACGAATCGGCGAACTCAAGAAGTGGTGAGAAGATTGATCTATAAATGACTTTGGGTTTGAAACGCAATATGTTTTGTGTTCGTGATAGCTCACACGGAGAGCCACGCTCCACCTGCCCGGCGGAGATGTCGTACAATAAGTCCAGGTTCAACCCTCCCCACCACCGCCGCGAAAAAAAATTTTATTCTCTATGTTCTTCTGCACTTTTCTACTTCACTGTCATATCTTGTTGTTACCCAACATAATGCCTGCTCCACTCACTTTCTGAATTAACAAAAAAAAAAAAATTCACCCCATACACCGAGCAAACGCAATGTCTCAATCGTTTCTATGTATATGTTGTGATGAGAATTTTGCTATAAAAGCTAAACTGCTGGTCAAAATTACTTCGCTATGGTGCGAACGAATCGGCGATCTCAAGAAGTGGTTCGAGAGGGATCTAGACAAGACTTTGGGTTTGAAACGAATAAATTTGTGTTCGTGGAAGTCTCACTACGGTATAGCCACGCTCATCACCTTGAGCGGAAGTTGTCAGTACCATTAAGGTCGCAGGTTCAAAACCCCACCACCGCCGCGAAAAATTTTTTTCTCTCTAATGTCATCTGCACTTTTTTCTACTCACTTCATATCTTGTTGTTACCCAACATAGTGCCTGCTCCACATCACTTTTCTGAGTGTAACTAGAGATGATTGTACACGTGAAAATGTAATGGTTCACTGCACTATTTTTAATTAACTGGAGTTTTTCTGTCAACCGTTCTTAGTGAAGTGTAATTTGAGTTTACTAAATTCAATTATTTGAATTAAAATAAATAAAAAACGCAATCCTCTGTTTAAAACACATATGACCGCAATAGCTCATGTTACGAATTAAATTTAAATACGATTAAAATAATACCATAAGTCATTTTCTTTCAAATAAGAAAAGAAGAGAGGAGGAGGAGAGGAGAATTTAGAAGAGAAGAGAAAATGAAGAAGATAAAAAAAAAATGTTGATGATGAGAAAGATGAGGAGGAGGAAGAGGAAGAAAAAGAAAAACTACAGTCGCCCTTGGGAAAAGTAATCGTCTCCATGATGTCCTCATATTACATTTGCCTTACAAATAACTACTACTACTACTACTAACTACTACACTACTACACTACTACCATTACTACCACTACTACTACTACTACTACCACTATATAGTAGAGTACTGAGACGATCAGGAATGATCAATCTTGCTTAATTGCTTGCGTTTTTTTCAATGCAGAAGCGACGAAACTTATTGTTAGCCCCTCGAAGGGTTCAATCGTTTTTTCATAAATTTTCTAATACGGATGGAATTTTTACCTTTTTAAATGAGTTGGGAAAAATTGCTATCACAGGCATCAATCTGCCGGATGTGAGGAAATAAATAGCGTCGACATTTATATCTCATCACATTGCACAGTGGAAATAATGTCAGAGGGCCAAGAAATGTACCGACCCGTCGGATCCATCCCTAAGCATGATTGGCGAGGACTCAAAATGGACTCGAAACCTTCTCTTTCTTCCCTTCTATCTATCTATCTATCTACTATCTATCTATCTATCTATCTATCTATCTATCATCTATCTACAATCTATCATCTATCTATCTATCTATCTTTTCTAATTGTCTATCTATATATATTTCTATCCATTTATTATCTATTTATTTTTTATTTATTTACCCATTTACAGCAACAACACAACTACAACAACCACATTCACACAACAAAAACTCCATAATTTATAAAAACTATCATCCACAACAAAAAGTGATTCCCAACTCATGAGCATCCCAGACATAATAAATTAATAAAATATAAATATAAATATAATATATATATATAATATAATATATATATATATAATATATATAGAAGAGAAAAGAGGAAAAAGAGAGAGAGAGAGAGAGTGAGTGAGAGAACGATGACATTGTACAAGATCACATGACACACAGAGGGCCCTGTGGCCATTACTGTGTCTACAAAGGTGATGTCCTCTGACATTTCTATTACTATTAATTATCCACGGACATCATCGTTTCACAGTTTAAGTCAAGGAGGATTAATGTAGCAAGTAAGGGGCCTAAAGAGGATCGTGGGTTTCCCCAAAAACATTATTCATAAAGACCAAAAATCCACGAAAACGTGCTTAAAGTATTTATAAGGAGTCCCAAGCCAATATCAACGTTTAACATATTTTATAGGAGAGGCCCAAAGCCTGATAAAGGCTACATGAATTTTTTAAATTTTTTTTTTTTTACAGAGATATCATATCAGGGCTGCAAACGCGCACTAACGTTACACTTATGTACGGTGAAAAATGTATAAATAGCCTTTCCAATGACTGAACTTACGGGGTGCACCACCGGACTTGAACAAGAACCTACTGCCTGCCCAAAGCGATTGTCATACCATAAGATAAAAAAACCATAAACTTTTTTTTAAA
>NW_027628586.1:0-3855 GCF_034508935.2 Berghia stephanieae | reverse complement strand
TTTTGGGGGGGGGGGGGGGGGGGGGGGGGGGGGCTATAAAGGGGTTTGGGATTTGATAAAAGAGGACAATGTTGCACGGTATTTGGGGAAAACTCGATTGGAAATTTGGCGCTTTCAAATTTTTTTGTCATTTTGGGCGCAATTAAAAAGAAACCCACAGCTGTTTCCTAAAAATTTCAAAATCAGTAACCAATAAAAAAATTCATCGGGTAAAAATTTGGGAAAAAAATTTCGTAACACTAAGCCAAATTTCCAAAATCAAAATCTGTAATTTTTCCCTCCTTTTCTTAAAGCCCTTAATTGTCAATAAATTTATGTATCAATTACAGATGATTCGTTAAGGTAGGCGGGTTAGGGGAATAGTTTTTTTTTTTTAGAAAACCCCAATCCCTATGTACCCACTCTAGGCAGGGTCTTTGCCTCCCACGGTGAGCAGAGTTTTTATTGCCGTCTTCTACTTTTTATGCCCCAAAACTGTTTTCCCCTTTTCCCTGTTGCTTGTCTTTGTTCAAATTTGAGATTGCTCTTTTTTTGGTTTTTTTTTCTCTGGTCCCAGCTGGGATCCCCTTTTCTGGGAGAGAGATGGTCAATGTAAGGTAAATTTTTTTCGAGAAAATGGGATTTTTTTCGCGGGACATCAATCTCTATTATGTACTTTAATTAAATTTTACCCCTTTGAATATATTGTAGTTTGTAATCACTGAGTGTATCCTTCATAGTTGGATCCTATGCTTGTGCCTGGGTGGGGACTTTAAGGTTATGTCAAAAAAGGCACACCAATCCTCTGTTCCCTATTTGATCAGTCCCCTTTATCTTGTTTTTTCTTCGATGCTTTTAATTTCAGATCTACAATAATTTTTTCTCTGTGTCATCGTCATTTTTTTTTTACGGGGGTTGAATTACCTAATTGTGTCGAAATCGCCGTAAAACCTTTAAAAACAAACAAACTGCACAACAAAAAAGTAAGTCAAAAGTGGTCAAAACGCTACAGATTTGAAGTGGATTCAAAAGCAATGTATTCTTGTATCTAATCTAGCAATGTAACCCTCCTGTAGCTGCTGGGGTCTTTTGTTAAATATATCTCCCATTAAATACGTATATATAATTTATTTTAAAAAAATTGGGTTTCCCTTTCATTTTTTGGAAGGACTGATTAAATCAATTTGACATTTGTATCGAAATGTTACTGTGGTACCGATGATGTCAATGTATATAGGGCTAAGGGTTACCATTGACGGTACAATTTTTACCTGCGCCGATCTGGGGTCAGGCTTGGGTAAAGCAAAGCAAATTGTAGTGAAATCTCCGCATGTATGACTAAATAACTAGCATAGGGACGCCTCTACTGCTCCTAATATTTTTCTGAATGATGGCAAAAAAAAAAATAGGTTGGGGGGGTCAGTATAAAAAAGTTTTTTTTTTCAGATTTCTTAATTAGTGTCAAATTTACAATAGGTTTACTATGTCCCAAGAACTTTATGTCTACTCCAATATTTGTTGAAATTAGAAATAAAATTTTCAAAGCCTTGACTTGTGATGGCGGATATGGGTTTTGATGTTATGAGTATAGGTAAACTCACAACATCTGCCAGCTGTGTAACCTTAACTTTTAGTCTGATATAATTTAGTGGAAGAAGTAAGAAAGACGAAAATAAAATAGAGAAGCAGTCAATCGGACTGGTTTGTTCAGTTTTGTTTTTAAGGGTTTTACTGCACTTGTCTTTAACTTTAAGCACCAGTAAAAAGAAAGAAAAAATGGGATAGTCAACAGATCTGGATTTACGATTAATTTAAAAAGCACAAAGAAAAAGTAAGACAAGGGAAATGGTTCAAATATGGAATAGATGAAGATTCCAAGTGCACACTATCAGGGTACTTTGTTTGATTGTTTTGTTTTAAGGGTTTTACGGCGCTTGCAACACATTTTAGGTTATATCAGCGCCAGTTAAAAGGAAGAAAATGGGGATAGTAAAAAGTTCTAGAATTACAAATAAAGCACCCAAGAAAAAAGAAAGACATAGAGGAACTGGTAACAAATAGGGATCAGATGTAGATCCAAGAGCACACTATCAAAGTCCTTAGTTTGAGACCATCTATAAGTCTCATACGAACGCAAGCACAAAGTCCAACAAAGAGGAATACACTCAAATGCTTATATTATAAATTCAAAATAACAAATACAATAATACATAACAAGAGATGATTTACAAGGAAAAAAATATCATCTCCCAAAACAATAACTATGCATTTGACTGTTTCCCCCCAGCTAGGACAAAACCAAGTAATCTCATTCCAAGACAAAGACAGAAAGCATATTGGAAAATAGATATAAGGGGTATAGATGACACAGTAAGTACCCCCCTGCCCACTATGGGAGGTCAGGAATCCCACCCATGTACTTTGAGATCACCAAAAAGTCTCTCCAGACTCGAGCACAGAATCCAACTAAGAAGAATAACACTCAAATGCTTACACTAACAGATCTTTATATATTTCAACACAAAAATATAACAATATAACAGAGATGATTTACAAGGTAAAAAATATCATCTCCCAAAACTAATAACACAACATTTTACTGTTTTTCTCCCAGCCAAGGAATATGGCAAGAGCCAGGACAAAAATAAGTTATTTCAATTAAAGACAAAAAGTAACTCAGAAAAACATATATTGGGGGATTAGAGACTCAGCAAGTGACTCCACCCAGACTGGGACCGGTGATGGTTAGTCATTCAGTTTGTACCGCCCTCCTGTGTGTGGACAAAATCCCGCCCAACTGATTGCACGGGCTGTCACCATTCCAATGGATCCAAAGTGGTAAAGGGGGCTTTAGCCCATAACTGAAATTTAAATAATGAAAAATACAAACTAAACATAACAAGACATTGAGCCAAGAGTAAAGTGTTTATTCCAGGAAATAACATTATGAAAACCTGTCAAAATCATCATCTTATTCAAACTTGGTGATCTTTCAATTTGTCAGAATTTCTCGATTTTTTTGAAACAATTTCTCTCAAGTTTTTGCCATCACAAATTAAATAATGCCATGACACCATTCCAACTCAAAGAAGCCAATTTAAACCGATATTATCAAATTCAAAATGCAATAACTTGAAAACAAATTCACTCTTGCTTTAAGTTAATAACAAAAAAAAAAAAACAAGCAAAGACCGCTGATGAAACTTTGCAACTTCAACATAAGAGAAAAAAAGTTTTAAACAAATAACGTACTTAAGCTGAAGTGGCATACATATTACAATCAGTGCTTTCCTTCACATTCTTAGCTTCACCTCTGAGAAAGGAAATGTAATGTACATTCAATCATGGCAAAATGAGTAATACACTTGTTTGATGCAATGTGATAAAATAGGACATTCAAATTCGATCTACTTGAAGAGGGCATCTGGCTTGATATGATAGAGAAGTAATGAGAAATCTACGACAAATCAACGTGAAAATTATTGTTCAAATGCTGCAATACACTAATCTACAATGACCGAAACAAGTCTAGTATGAATTAAAAAGAGATAGGCAAACACCAAGATAGGCAAGACACACTACAATAAATGGAAAGAGCAGAAAATGTATTTCTGATCTAACATTTTCAAATCTACAAACAGCAATGAGAATAAGAACTCGTTTTCATCATACCCTCTAAAGTTAATTTTAAAAATTTTCATACACAACAGTTGCATGTCAATCAATTTTTGTGGAAATTGAGACAGTAAAATGCAAGAATTTTCATTTAAAAAAACCTAATCTTTTAGGTAAAATAACTTGTTCTGACACATTTTCAAACCAAAGAAAACAAAAAATTGATCACACTTTTCGATTGTATTTTAATTACAAAACACT
>NW_027628585.1:0-3869 GCF_034508935.2 Berghia stephanieae | reverse complement strand
TTCACGTTTTTTTTTTTTGGGTGAAATTTGACGATTTTTTAAAATTTCCGAGTTTTCGACAATCTGATGAAATCTTCAAATTTTTTTCAGAAATAGTCGACTTTGAGCATCTTCAGAGTTTTACAATGATCATAATTAAAATTTTGGATTTTTGAAATTTTCGATTTTTCCACGTTTTATGGTGAAATTTTGACGATTTTTTCAAATTTCCGAATTTTCGACAATCTGATGAAATCATCGAACTTTTCATGAAAGAGTCGATTTTGAACGTTTTCGAGTTTCACAATGTTTAAAAGTATAATTTAGGGTTTACAGATTTTTGATTTTTTGACTTTTTCTTCTGTGAAATTTGACGATTTTTTTCAAATTTCCGAGTTTTCAACAGTATGATAAAATCATCGAACTTTTGCATGAAAGAGTCCATTTTCAGCATCTTTCGAGATTCAAAATGTCCAGGAAGTAGAATTTTTGAGTTTCCAGATTTTTCATTTTTTTTCACTTTTTTTTTTTGGAGGGGGGGGGGGGGAATTTGACGATTTTTTCAAATTTCCGAGGTTTCAACAGTGTGATAAAATCATCGAACTTTTGCATGAAAGAGTCCATTTTGAGATCTTTCGAGATTCACAATGTTCTAGAAAGTAGATTTTGGAGTTTCCAGATTTTTATTTTTTTCACGTTTTTTTTTTTTGGGGGGAGGGAATTTGACGATTTTTTCAAATTTCCGAGTTTCACAATGTGATAAATCATTCGAAACTTTCAAAGTGCATGAGCACTTAGAGTTCAATGCAAATATTTGGATTAAATTTGATTTCATTTTTGGTGAATTGAGATTTTTTTCAAATTCCGATTTTCACAATTGATAATCAGAATTTTCTGAAGATCATTTTGAACATCATGTTTAAATTTTTTCACGTTTTATTTTTTCATTTTTTTGGGTGAAATTTGACGATTTTTTCAAATTTCCGAGTGTTCCAACAGTGTGATAAATTCATCGAACTTTTGCATGAAAGAGTCATTTTGAGCATCTTTCGAGATTCACAATGTCCAGAAGTAAATTTTTAGTTTCCAGATTTTTCATTTTTTTCACTTTTTTTTTTTTGAGGGGGGGGGGGGGGAATTGGACGATTTTTTCAAATTTCCGAGGTTTCAACAGTGTGATAAAATCATCGAACTTTTGCATGAAAGAGTCCATTTTGAGTATCTTTTGAGATTCACAATGTTTAGAAAGTAGAATTTTGGAGTTTCCAGATTTTTCATTTTTTTCACTTTTTTTTTTTGGAAGGGGGGGGGGGAGGGAATTTGACGATTTTTTCAAATTTCCGAGGTTTCAACAATGTGATAAAATCATCAAACTTTTGCATGAAAGAGTCCATTTTGAATATCTTTTGAGATTCACAATGTTTAGAAAGTAGTATTTTGGAGGTTCCAGATTTTTCATTTTTTTCACGTTTTTTTTTTTTGGGTGAAATTTGACGATTTTTTAAAATTTCCGAGTTTTCGACAATCTGATGAAATCTTCAAATTTTTTCACGAAATAGTCGACTTTGAGCATCTTCAGAGTTTTACAATGATCATAAATTAAAATTTTGGATTTTTGAAATTTTCGATTTTTCCACGTGTTATGGTGATATTTTGACGATTTTTTCACATTTCCGAATTTTCGACAATCTGATGAAATCATCGAACTTTTTCATGAAAGAGTCGATTTTGAACGTTTTTCGAGTTTCACAATGTTTAAAAAGTATAATTTAGGAGTTTACAGATTTTTGATTTTTTTCACGTTTTTTTGGGTGAAATTTGACGATTTTTTCAAATTTCCGAGTTTTCAACAGTATGATAAAATCATCGATCTTTTGCATGAAAGAGTCCATTTTCAGCATCTTTCGAGATTCACAATGTTTAGAAAGTAGAAATTTGGAGTTTCCAGATTTTTCATTTTTTTCACTTTTTTTTTTTGGAAGGGGGGGGGGGGGAATTTGACGATTTTTTCAAATTTCCTAGGTTTCAACAATGTGATAAAATCATCGAACTTTTGCATGAAAGAGTCCATTTTGAGTATCTTTTGAGATTCACAATGTTTAGAAAGGAGTTTCCAGATTTTTCATTTTTTTCACGTTTTTTTTATTTTTTAGGTGAAATTTGACGATTTTTTTCAAATTTCCGAGGTTCCAACAGTGTGATAAATTCATCGAACTTTTGCATGAAAGAGTCTATTTTGAGCATCTTTCGAGTTTCACAATGTTTAAAAAGTATAATTTAGGAGTTTACAGATTTTTGATTTTTTTCACGTTTTTTTGGGTGAAATTTGACGATTTTGTCAAATTTCCGAGTTTTCAACAGTATGATAAAATCATCGATCTTTTGCATGAAAGAGTCCATTTTCAGCATCTTTCGAGATTCATAATGTCCAGGAAGTAGAATTTTTGAGTTTCCAGATTTTTCATTTTTTTTCACGTTTTTTTTTTTGAAAGGGGGGAATTTGACGATTTTTTCAAATTTCCGAGGTTTCAACAGTGTGATGAAATCATCGAACTTTTGCATGAAAGAGTCCATTTTGACCATCTTTTGAGATTCACAATGTTTAGAAAGTAGAATTTTGAAGTTTCCAGATTTTTGATTTTTTTCACGTTTTTTTTTTTGGGTGAAATTTGACGATTTTTAAAATTTCCGAGTTTTCGACAATCTGATAAAATCTTCAAATTTTTTCATGAAATAGTCGACTTTGAGCATCTTCAGAGTTTTACAATGATCAAAAATTAAAATTTTGGATTTTTGAACTTTTCGATTTCTCCACGTTTTATGGTGAAATTTTGACGAATTTTTTCAAATTTCCGAATTTTCGACAATCTGATAAAATCATCGAACATTTTCATGAAAGAGTCGATTTTGAACGTCTTTCGAGTTTCAAAATGTTCAAAAAGTATAATTTAGGTGTTTACAGATTTTTGATTTTTTTCATGTTTTTTTGGGTGAAATTTGACGATTTTTTTCAAATTTCCGAGGTTCCAACAGTGTGATAAATTCATCGAACTTTTGCATGAAAGAGTCTATTTTGAGCATCTTTCGAGATTCACAATGTCCGGAAAGTAGAATTTTGGAGTTTCCAGATTTTTTATTTTTTTCACTTTTTTTTTTTTGGAGGGGGGGGAGGGGGGGAATTTGACGATTTTTTCAAATTTCCGATGTTTCAACAATGTGATAAAATCATCGAACTTTTGCATGAAAGAGTCCATTTTGAGTATCTTTTGAGATTCACAATGTTTAGAAAGTAGAATTTTTGAGTTTCCAGATTTTATATTTTTTTCACTTTTTTTTTTTGGGGAATTTGACGATTTTTTAAATTTCCAGTTTTCAAATTGATAAAATCTTCAATTTTCATGAAAAGTCCTTTGAGATCTTGAGTTTACAATGTTAAATTAATTTTATTTTGACTTTTTTTTTATTTTTGGTGAATTTGACGATTTTTTTAAATTTCGATTTCACAATTGATAAATCATCGAATTTTCATGAAAGAGTCATTTGAACTCTTTCGAGTTCACAATGTCAAAAGTATAATTTGGTTTCAGATTTTATTTTTTTCACTTTTTTTGGGTGAAATTTGACGATTTTTCAAATTCCGAGTTTCAACAGTGATAAAATCATCGAACTTTGCATGAAAGAGTCCATTTTAGCATCTTTAGATTCAAAATGTCAAATAGAATTTTGAGTTTCCAGATTTTTCATTTTTCACTTTTTTTTTTGGGTGAATTGACGATTTTTTAAATTTCGGTTTCAACATTGATAAAATCTCAAATTTTCATGAAAAGTCATTTGAGACTTGAGTTACAATGTTTAGAAATAAATTTTGGATTTAATTTTTCATTTTTTTT
>NW_027628584.1:0-3858 GCF_034508935.2 Berghia stephanieae | reverse complement strand
TCTTTTTTTTTCGATTCAGAGCGCGGACTGCAGAAATAAAAAGTCCGCAGTGGAGAATCTTTCGCATTTTTTCTTTTTTTTTTTCGATTCAGAGCGCGGACTGCATAAATAAAAAGTCCGCAGTGGGAGAATACTTTCGCATTTTTCTTTTTTTTTTTTTTTGTTTCAGAGCGCGGACTGCAGAAATAAAAAGTCCGAGTGGGAGAATACTTTCGCATTTTTCTTTTTTTTTTCGATTCAGACGCGGACTGCAGAATAAAAAGCCCGGCAGTGGAGAATACTTTCGCATTTTTTCTTTTTTTTTTTTTTCGATTCAGAGCGCCACTTTCCATTTTTCTTTTTTTTTTCGAGGGACTGAAAAATCGCAGTGGAATCTTTCGCATTTTTTTTTTTTTTTGTTCAGCGGATGCGATAAAGTCGAGGGAGAACTTCCATTTTTTTTTTTTTTTCGTTAGACGGCTGCAAAAAGCCCAGTGGGAGAATACTCGCATTTTTTTTTTCGATTAAGCGGACTGAGAATAAAAAGTCCGCGGGAGAATCTTCATTTTTTTTTTTTTTTGTAGAGCGGGATGCAGAAATAATCCGCGGGATCTTTCATTTTTTTTTTTTTTCGATCGAGCGCGGACGCAAATAAAGTCCGAGTGGAGAATACTTTCATTTTTTTTTTTTTCAGAGGCGACGCAAAAAAGTCCGAGGAAATACTGCATTTTTTTTTTTTCGTTGAGCGCGGATGCGAATAAATCGATGGAGAATATTCGCATTTTTTTCGTAGAGCGGGTGCGAATAAAGCCATGAGTACTTTCGCATTTTTTTTTTTTTTTTGCGGCCTGCAGAATAAAAATCGCTGGAATACTTTGCTTTTTTTTTTTCGATTCAGACGCTGCAATAAATCGCAGTGGAAATATTCCATTTTTTTTTTTTTTTTTTGATTCAGCGGGCTGCAGAAATAAAAGTCCAGGGAGAAACTTTCGCTTTTTTTTTTTTTCGTTGGGCACAGAAATAATCCGCAGTGGGAATATTTCGATTTTTCTTTTTTTTTGTCAACGGACTGCAAATAAAAGCCGCATGGAAATACTTTGCATTTTTTTTTTTTTTCTTTAGAGGGGACGCAGAAATAAAGTCCGCAGTGGGAGAAACTTCGCATTTTCTTTTTTTGATTCAGAGCGCGACTGCAGAATAAAGCGCATGAAAACTGCATTTTTTTTTTTTTTTCAGAGCCGACTGAAAAAAAAAGTCCGCGGGGAGAATATTCGATTTTTTTTTTTTTTTGTTCAGAGCGCGGACTGCAAAATAAAACCGCAGTGGAGAATTTCCATTTTTTTTTTTTTCGAGCGCACGAAAAAAAGTCGCGTGGAGAAATTCGCATTTTTTTTTGTTCAGAGGCGACTGCAGAATAAAGTCCGCAGTGGGAAATACTTCGCATTTTCTTTTTTTGATTCAGACGGACTGCAAATAAAAGTCGCAGGAGATACTTTCGCATTTTCTTTTTTTTTTTTCAGAGCGGGACGCAGAATAAAAGTCGCATGGAAACTTCTTTTTTTTTTTCGTTCAGCGGGACTGCGATAAAATCGATGGAGAATACTTCGCATTTTTTCTTTTTTCATTAGACGAGCAGATAAAAATCCGCGGGGAGACTTTCGCTTTTTCTTTTTTTTTTTTCAGAGCGCGACGCAAATAAAAAGCCGCGTGGGAATACTTCGCATTTTTCTTTTTTTTTTTGTTTCAAGCGGAGCAGATAAAAGCGCAGTGGAAATTACTTTGGCCTTTTTAATCTTTTTTTTTGTTCAGAGCGACTGGAAATAAAAGTCCGCAGGAGAATATTTCATTTTTCTTTTTTTTCGATTCAGAGCGCGGACTGAAAATAAAAAGTCCGCAGGAGATACTTCCATTTTATCTTTTTTTTTTTTCACGGGGCAAAAAAAGTCGCGTGGAAATACTTTCGCAATTTTCGCCTTTTTTTTTTTTCAGAGCTCTGTACTGCAGATATAAAGTCCGAGTGGAAGAATACTTTGGCATTTTATCTTTTTTTTTTTTTTTTAGGCGGGTTTGGAAGATAAAAAAAAAGTCCGCAGTGGAGAATACTTTCGCATTTTTTTTATTTTTTTTTCGATTCAGAGCGCGGACTGCAAAATAAAAAGTCCGCAGTGGGAGAGATCTTTCGCATTTTTCTTTTTTTTTTTTTCGTTTCAGAGCGCGGACGCAGAAATTAAAAGCCCGCAGTGGGAGAAACTTTATTTCCATTTTTTTTTTTTTTGAGGGACAGAAAAAAAATCCGCAGTGAAAATCGCATTTTTCTTTTTTTGTTCATTCGAGGCGGACTAGAAATAAATGGTGGAAGTGGGTGATCTTTCTTTTTTTTTTTTTTTATTGCAGAGCGGGAAGAAATATAAAGTCCGCAGTGGAGAATTTTCATTTTATCTTTTTTTTTCGATTCAGAGCGCGGACTGAAATAAAAAGTCCGCAGTGGGAGAATACTTTTGCATTTTATCTTTTTTTTTTTCGTTTCAGAGCGCGACTGCAGAAATTAAAGTCCGGTGGAGAATACTTTCGCATTTTCCCTTTTTTTTTCGATTCAGAGCGCGATGAGATATAAAAGTCCGCAGTGGAGAATACTTTCGCTTTTATTTTTTTTGTTCAGAGCGGGGACTGCAGAAATAAAAGTCGCATGTAGAATACTTTGCATTTTTTTCTTTTGTTTCGATTCAGAGCGCGGACTGCAGAATAAAATCGGCAGTTGGGAATACTACGCATTTTTCTTTTTTTTTTTCGATTCAACCGGGGATGCAGAATTAAAAAGTCCGCATGGGAGAATACTTTCGCATTTTTTCTTTTTTTTTCCATTCAGGCGCAACAGCATAAATAAAAAGTCTGCAGTGGAGATACTTGCATTTTTCTTTTTTTTTTTTTTTTTGTTTCAAAGCGCGGACTGCAGATAAAAAGCGGCAGTTGGAGAATACTTTGCATTTTTTCTTTTTTTTTTTCGATTGAGAGCGCGGACTGCAGAAATAAAAAGTCCGCAGTGGAGATCTTTCATTTTTTTTTTTGATTCAGAGCGCGATGCAGAAATATAAAGTCTGCAGTGGAGAATACTTTGGCATTTTTCTTTTTTTTTTTCGATTCAGAGCGCGGACTGCAAATATAAGAGTCGAGTGGAAATTCTTTCGCATTTATCTCTTTTTTTTTCTTTTCAGAGCGCGGACTGCAGAATTAAAAGTCCGCAGTGGGAGAATACTTTCGCATTTTTCTTTTTTTTCGATTCAGAGGCGGACGCAAAATAAAAGTCCGCAAGTGGGAGAAACTTTCGCATTTTTTTTTTTTTTTTTTATTCATGCGGGATGAGAATAAAGTCCGCAGTGGGAGAATACTTTCGCATTTTTTTTTTTTTTTTCATTCAGAGGCGGACTGCAGAATAAAAAGTCCGCAGTTGGTATTTACATTGCTTTATTTTTCGATGGGGATGCATTTTTTTGCAGGGGGAATTTTTTCTTTTTTTTTTTTTCCCCTCGAAAATTAAAAGGAGTGGGAATCTTTTTTTTCCTTTTTTTTCCCTTTTTCCGAAAACCCGCAGTAAAATGGGGGGTTTTTTTCGTTTTTCCTTTTTCGTAGACCGATCTTTAAAAATCGCATGGAATACCGCATTTTTTTTTTTTTTTTTGGGGGTAAAAAAACCGATGGATATTCCATTTTTTTTTTTTTTTTTAAGCGCGGACGCAAATAAAAGCCCAAAGGGAGAAATTTTTTCGCTTTTTTTTTTTTTTTGTTAGAGCGCACGCAAAATAAAAGTCCCATGGGAGAATACTTCCTTTTTCTTTTTTTTTTGTTAGAGGGGACTGCAGAATAAAAGTCGCAGTGGAAAGA
>NW_027628583.1:0-3858 GCF_034508935.2 Berghia stephanieae | reverse complement strand
GTAGTAGTAGAAAGTAGTAGTATTTAGTAGTAGAAAGTAGTTATTTTTGGGGGGAGTAGTTTTTAGTTTTTAGTTTTGGAAATTTTGTATTTTTTTTAGTAGTAGTTGTATTAGTATTTTTTTGTAGAAAAAAAGTAGTTTGTAGTAGTGTAGTAGTGAAAGGGGAAAGTAGAAGTTGTAAAAAATTAGAAAGTGGGTTTAGTGTAGTGTAGTAGTGGGTTGGTAGTAGTGGTGTTTTTATATTAGATTTTTTTGTAGTAGTAGGAGTGGTAGTATTAGTTTTTTGTATTTTTGTAGTGGGGTTATTTATTTTGGGGTAGAAAAGGGTTAGAATTTTTGTATTTTGTTGTAGTTTTAGTAGTAGTATTAGAAAGTAGTATTTGTGGTAGTTTAGTAGAGTTTTGTAGTAGTTATTTTTTTGTTTTTAGTAATAGAAAGGTAGTATTTGTAGAGTATTTAAAAAAATTTTTGGTAGTTTTTTAAATGTATTTTAAAGGGGGTTTTAGTAGTAGGGGGGTAGTGAAAGGGGGGGAAGTTTTTTTTGTAGTAGTAGTTTTTGTAGTAGTAGTAGTAGTGTAGTAGTTTTAGTAGTTGTGTAGTGGTTAGTTTTTAGTAGGGGGGTTTGTGGTAGTGTTTTTGTAAGTATTTGTGGGAAAAAAAGTGGGTTGGGGGGTAGTAGTGTAATAGTATTTGTATTTTTTTATTTTTTTTTTAAATAGTATTTTTTTATTTTGTAGGGGGGTAGTAAGTAGTTTTTTTATTAGAAAATTTTATAGTATTTTTTTGAAAATTTTTTGGGTTTTTGTTTTTAGTATTTTTTTGAAATAGTATTTTTTTTTTTAGTAGAAAAAAAGTGGTTTGTATTTTTTTTAGAAATAGAAATTTTTAGTGTATTTTTTAAAAGTATTAGAAGTAGTAGTTAGTAGTAGTGTAGTAGTTTTTTTTTTAGTAGAAAGGGTAGTGTAGAAGTTGTAGAAGTATTTTTTTGGGGTAGAAATTTTTTTTTTGGGGGGGTAGTATTTATAGTAGTTTTATTTGTATTTGTTTGGTATTTTTTGTATTTTTTTTGAAAGGGTAGGGGTATTTTGGGTATTTTTTTAAATTTTTTTGTAGTAGTAGTTTTTGTAGTATTTTTGGGGTGGGGGGTTTTTTTTGTAGTAGTATTTTTGTAAATTATGGGGTAGTGGGGGTGGGGGGGTAGTAAAGGGGGGTATTTAGTAGTAGAAGTAGTAGTGTATTTTTTGGGGTGGGTAGTATTTAGTAGAAAGTAGTGGGAGTAGTTTAGTAGATTTGTAGTAGGGTAGTTGTAGTAGTAGTAGTAGTTTAGAAATTTTGTGGGGTGGGGGGGGAAAAGGGGGTTGTAGTATTTTATTTGTAGTAGTAGTAGTAGTAGTTTTTTTTTTTATTTGGGGTTGTCGGGGGGAAAATTAGGGGTTTTGAAATTAGTATTTTGTAATTAGTTTTTAGTAGAAAAAAATTTTGGGGTAGTATTTTGGTTATATTTTAATGAAAAAATAATAAATAGTAGTAGTAGTAGTTTTTTAAAAATTTTTGGTTTTGTATTAGAAAGGGGTGAAAATTAGTAGTATTTTTGGTTAGTAGTTAGTATAGTGGGAAAAAAAAAAAAAAAAAAAATTTTTGGTTTTTTGTATTTAGTATTTGGGGTAGAAATATTGGGGTAGTAGTTTTTAAAGGTTATTTTTAGTAGTAGTAGTTTAGAATTAGTAGTGTAGAAAGTAGTAGTAGTTGTAGTAGTAGTAGAAAGTATTTGTAGTTTTTTTTAGTGTAGTAGTGTAGTGTAGTAGTATTTAGTATTAGTAGTAGAAATAGTAGTGAATTTGTGTAGTAGTAGTAGTAAAAATTAGTAGTAGTAGTAGTGGTAGTAGTAGTGGTAGTAGTAATAGTAGTAGTAGTAGTAGTAGTAGTAGTAGTAGTAGTAGTAGTAGTAGTAGTAGTAGTATCTAGTAGTGGTAGTAGTAGTAGTAGTAGTAGCAGTAGTAGTAGTAGTAGTAGTAGTAGTAGTAGTAGTAGTAGTAGTAGTAGTAGTAGAAGTAGTAAGTACTAGTAGTAGTAATAATAATAGTGGTAGTGGTAGTAGTAGTTAGTCGTAATAGTAGTAGTCGTATTAGTAGTAGTAATAGCTGTAGTGTAGTAGTGGTAGTCGTAATAGCAGAAGTCCTAATAGTAGTAGTAGTAGTAGTAGTAGTAGTAGTAGTAGTAGTAGTAGTAGTAGTAGTAGTAGTAGTAGTAGTAGTAGTAGTAGTAGTAGTAGTAGTAGTAGTAGTAGTAGTAGTAGTAGTAGTAGTAGTAGTAGTAGTAGAAGCAGAAGTAGTAGAAGTAGTAGTAGTAGTGGTAGTAGTGGTGGTAGTAGTAATAGTAGTAGTAGTATTAGTAATAATAGTAGTAGTTGTAGTAGTAATAGCGGTAGTGGTAGTAGTGGTAGTCGTAATAGTAGTAGTAGTAGTATAGTAGTAGTAGTAAGTAGTAGTAGTGTAGTAGTAAGTAGTAGTAGTAGTAGTAGTAAGTAGTAGTAGTAGTAGTAGTAGTATAGTAGTTGTAGTAGTAGTATAGTAGTAGTAGTAGTAGTAGTTAGTATAGTAGTAGTAGTTAGTAGTAGTAAGTAGTAGTAAGTAGTAGTAGTTGTAGTAGAGTAGTATTAAGTAGTAGTATAGTAGTATAGTAGTAGTAGTAAGTAAGTAGTAGTAAATAGTAGTAGTAGTATAGTGTAGTAGTGAGTATTAGTAGTAGTAGAGTCGTAGTAGTAGTAGTAGTAGTTATAGTAGTAGTAGTAGATAGTAGTAGATAGTATTAGTAATAGTAGTAGTTAAGTAGTAGGTAGTAGTAGTAGTAGTAGTATAGTAGTAGTAGTAGTAGTAGTATGTAGTAGAGTAGTAGTAGTAGTTGTAGTATAGTAGTAGTAGTAGTGTAGTAGTATTTAGTAGTATATAGTAGTAGTATAGTAGAGTGTAGTAGTAATATAGTAGTAGTAGTAGTAGTAGTAGTAGTTAGTTGTAGTAGTAAGTATTTTAGTAGTAAGTGTGTAGTAGTAGTAGTTAGTAGTAGATTTAGTATATAGGAGTGGTAAGTGTTAGTTAGTAGTTGTAAGTAGTAGTAGTGTGTAGTAGTAGTAAGTTAGTAGTAGTAGTAGTAGTTAGTAGTAGTAGTAGTAGTAGTAGTAGTTAGTAAGTATGTATATAGTATTAGTTTTTATTGTAGTAGTAGTAGTATAGTAGTAGTAGTAGAAAGTAAGTAGTATATGTATTAAGATAGTAAGTAGTAGTAGTAGTAGTAGTAGTGTAAGTGTTAGTAGTAGTAGTAAAGTAGTATAGTAGTAGTAGTAGAGTAGTAGTAGTAGTAGTAGTTATATAGTATAGTAGTAGTTAGTAGTAGTAAGTAATAGTAGTAGTTAGTAGTAGTAAGTGTAGAGTTAAAGTAGTAGTAGTATAGTATAGTGTAGTAGTAGTATAAGTGTAGTAGTAAGTGTTAATAGTATAGATAGTAGTAAAGTAGTAGTTGAATAGTAGTAGTTTAGTAGTAAGTAGTAGTGTAGTAGTAGTATAGTATGTATAGTAGAATGTAGTAGTAGTAGTAGTTAGTAGTAGTAAGTGTGAGTAGTAGTAGTAGTAGTATAGTAGTAGTGAGTAAGTAAGTAGTATATAGAAGTCAGTAGTAGTAGATAGAGTAGTAATAGTGGTTATAGTGTAGTAGTATAGTATTTAATAGTATATGTAGTAGTAGTAAGTAGTAGTAGTTTAGTAGAGTAGTAGTAGTAGTAAGTATTTAAGTAGTAGTAGTTATAGTAGTAGTAGTATTAGTGTAGTAATAGTAGAGTAGTAGTAGTAGTAAAGTATAGTAGTA
>NW_027628582.1:0-3860 GCF_034508935.2 Berghia stephanieae | reverse complement strand
GAATGAGTTTAGGGGAAAGGGTTTTTTAGCGTCCCTTGATTGGAGGGCCCCCCACCCATAGTCTGTGACGAAAACCGGGGGAAAAAAAATTTTATTAGAAAAGAAAAACGTTGGTTTAATTTAAACTCGGGGTTTAATTAAATCATATCGGTGTGAAGTTACATAATAAAAAGTTACAAATCTTTTCATGAAAACGGTTCCTTTGATGGTGATTATGAATATAACAGGCTCCCAATGGACCCAAAATACCACGGGCCGCCTTATTATTTGATAAAAAGACCACAAACAACTAATACTCCTTATCCTTACTGCTAAAATAATTTAGGTCAGGCCGGCAAATTTAGTTTTGAACCATATCAGTTTTATCATTGGAAGAACGGTTTGTGTATCAAACCATAGGATGTAGAAAATTACAATAAATTTTAGATTTTATTGCTTTTCGTTTTGCTTAAATGGATATTAAAAATCAATAAGAATATGACACAAATCATTCACCGAGTAGAGCCCCATGATGCTAAAAATAAGAATCCCAGTCCCGCCACACACAGCAGTTCAACTTGTGGCCGATGTTATTGTCTTTAGAGTAGATTGCGGTGCATTGAGGTTAGATTTTCTATTCATTCTTTTTATATTTTGACTTTCATCAACCGTTGATATTCAAAGGGAAAAAATTCGATATGACTGTCTAAATGATTTTAAAAATTGATATTCATTTAAAACTCAATGCACTGCCGTGTGCCACGATCCATACCGATACTAGGATAGGGTAGATGGACAACTTCAGTGATCGGGTGATATACAATTTGCTTAGAGTAGAGGGATGTTTATGCTGATGATGATGATGATGATGATGATGATGATATAATAATAATAATGTTAATATAATAATGATAATAATAATAATAATAATAAATAATAATTAAAAATAATAATAATTAATAATGATAATAATAATAATGATAATAAAAATAAATAATTTAAAAATAATAATAATAATAATAATAATAATAATAATGATGATAATAATAATAATTAATAATAATAATAATAATAATAATAATAATAATAAAAATAATAATAATAATAATAATAATAACTAATTGAAACTGTGGAACTTGTAATATTCTTGAAAAAAACCTACGCAAACATAAATGATAATTTGACCACTTAACTGCCCTACTATGGGCAGACACGTTTTTGAAAAATTGGCCAGAAAACTCGCGCTTCAAATACCCAATCGATTTAAATAATATTCGAGCTCAACTTCGCAAAAACTCTCAGGCCTGGGACTCGCTGGGTATTTCGATCAAGTCTCAGGTTTGATGGTTTTTGCCAAGGTGAAGGTCAGTTAAATCGCGATATTTGAATGACGATGTTTTCTGGCCAAATTTGTAAATATGTGTTTTTCCAGAGTACCCCTAGTTAACTGGTTAAAAAAAAAAAAAAGCAAAAAAACATTTCATTATCTATAGATAGTATGCGCTTGGCTTAGAAGCTCATAACATTGCCATCAGGGGCGGTTGGTCACATTGTATTTAAGGCGGCAAAAATCCGAAATACAGAATCAAATTTTATTGGTCTAGTTAATTTAACTTAATTTGACCTACTTTGTATGTGTGTGTGTGTGAGTGTGTTGTGTGTGTGGTGGAGGGGGGTATTGCATTGTTTGCATATGTGCGTGTATGTGTGTGTGTTAGAATATTAACGAGACGTACTCACAAAAGAGCATCATTATTTTGGACAAAACTTGTCTTTTAAAACTTTCATCTGTTCATTATAATACGACCTCACAGACGCAGCATGCCCTGTTTCCAATTTGATTTCATATATCTACAACGTTGAAAAGTTTATATTTAACAGCATCTGTGACATGGCTATTTCATTCAGAATTGTTTCTTCGTGCCTGAGAGATGTGCGCAATATCACTGAACCTCTGTTGTCCGTTATAGCATACATCACCAAAAATCAAGCAATAAAAAAAATGAAGCGTTTTACGGTTTTCACTGGCAGTAAGCCATTCAACATTTTAAAAAATAATCATTATTAAAAACGGCGCTGTCTCCTCGGTGTGTTAGAAACTTTAAATTAAAATTCACTGGTTTGTGTGGACCTTTAAAACTTTCACCACTATTTTCTCTTGAGGGGATAAGTGTCGGAATCGATTTTCAATTAAAAATCAACATGATTTATGATTGGTTACAAATTACGAAATAACTTTTTAAAATAAAATGATTCAAGATAAAAACAGGTAGGTTTCTATAAACAATGACAACAGCGATAATACATTTTCTCTGAATACTAACGGGTATGACACACAACTTTAGAATATTGAATTTAAAAAATCCACATTTAATTCCAAACGCAAAGCACTTGTTAACTTCACACACAATCAGCGACATCTTTATATACTATTATTAGACAATGCACACAATACAAGTTGAGTAGGATCGTTGGGAGTGTGCGGGGATGAAGGACTCGTGGGGTCAGGGATTTTTATTATAGTACCATGGGGCTCTTCTCGGTGCATACTTTGTTTACTGTTCTTTTGATATTTATATAATTTTAAGCCAAAAACCAACAAGGGATAAATTATATTTATTGCCATTCTCTTCATCCGTATCTAAGTGAAGCAAAGCCTCTTCTTTCAGTGTTTAAAACTGATAGGGTTTTTTAATTTATCCCAAGTAGGACCTCAGGGCGTGCATCGCTAGATTGGCCGTCTTGGCAAATTATTTTAGCATTTGAAAGAAAATTAGTTAGTTGGGGAGGGGAGGGTGGAGGAGATTGGGGGAGTGGTAACTAACTTTCTTCAAGGTACAAACAGAGTATAGGATAAGGACAGGACGGCCAAACGAATACGGCTCATATAAACAAACAAAAAACTTCCCCCCACACCCCCACACCCTCCGCTCATTGTCACCCCGCGCAGGCAACGGGGGAAAGATGAAACGTGCCGATTGACGCTACCTTTGCGGAGCGACGCACGAGTCGTCAAATATTAAATTCAAAACAAAAAGCAGTATGTGCTAAATTTTTAATTTTATCAAAATTTTAAAAATTTAAATTTTTTGTTTGGTTGACATGCTAATCTCCCGGAAAAAAAAAAGGGCGGCACAAACAACTTCGCTCTATTGACCGACCGCCAGTGATTGCCATCGGAGTTAATTTGGGCCAACACACAAAACGGGGTGTATCCATGAAGGTTTTTTAGTCGGGTTAATAACCCAAAATAAAGAAGTGAGTAGAAAAGTGCCAGAAGACAATAGAGAATAAAAAATTTTTTTCGCGGCGGTGGTGGGTTTGAACCTGCGACCTTATTGGTACGACACTCCGCCCCGGCAGGTGAGAGCGTGGCTCTACCGTGTGAGCTATCCACGAACACAAAAATATTCGTTTTTAAACCAAGTCATTTCTTAGATCCCCCTCTCACCCACTTCTTGAGTCGCCGATTCGTTCACCACCATCGCGAAGTAATTTGACCAGCAGTTAAGCTTAATACCAATATTTTATCACAAAATATAACATTAAAAAACGATTGAGACATTGAGTATGCTCCGGTGTATGGGGTGAATTTTTAATTCAGAAAGTGAGTGGAGCAGGCACTTATGTTGGTAACAACAAGATATGAAATGAGTAGAAAAGTGCCAGGAAGACAATAGAGAAAAAATTATTTTTTTTTTCTATAGATAGTTCGAAAATGAACGTCACTAGGTCTTTGTTTTGTTTTTTGCCATCCGCGTTTATGGGGGGTAATGCTCACTGAACTGTATTAAACCTGACTAAAAAACGTTCATGGATACACCACCGTTTTGTGTGTTGGTCCGTTATACTTCGGATGGAATGTTATGAGTTTGAGACAA
>NW_027628581.1:0-3865 GCF_034508935.2 Berghia stephanieae | reverse complement strand
TTTTTCAAATTTCCGATTTTTTCAACAGTTGATAAAACATAAAAACTTTTGCATGAAAAGTCCATTTTAGCATTTTTTGAGTTTCACAATTTTTAGAAAGTAGAATTTTGGGAGTTTCCAGATTTTTATTTTTTCCGTTTTTTTTTTTTGGGGAAAATTTGACGTTTTTTTAAAAAATTTCCCGAGTTTTCGACAATCTATGAAATCTTCAAATTTTTTCAGAAATAGTCGACTTTACATCTTAAGTTTTACAATGATCAAAAATTAAAATTTTGGATTTTTGAAATTTTCGATTTTCCAGTTTTAGGTGTTTTTTTTGGTTTTTTTTTAAAATTTTTCCAAATTTTTTTGACAATCTGATGAAATCTCGAACTTTTTTATAAAAAAGCGATTTGAACTCTTTGAGTTCAAAATTTTTAAAAAATTTAAATTTGGAGTTTCGATTTTTATTTTTTTCACGTTTTTTTTTTTGGGGTGAATTTAAAACGTTTTTTTTTAAATTTTCCGATTTTAAACAGTTGAAAAATCATAAAAACTTTTGCAGGAAAGAGTTTTTTTAGTTTTTTTCGAGTTCAAATGTCGGGAAGTGAATTTTTATTTTCCGATTTTTTTTTTTTTTTTACGTTTTTTTTTTTAAGGGGGGGGGGGGGGGGGGGGTTTTGACGTTTTTTTTTTTTTCAAAAATTTTTTCCCCTTTTTTTTTTTTTAAAAAAAAAAAAAAAAAAGTGTGAAAAAAATTTTTTTAAATCCAAAATTTTGCATGAAAAAAGCCCATTTTAGATCTTTTTGAGATTCACAATGTTTTAGAAAGTAGAATTTTTGGGTTTCCAGATTTTTTTCATTTATTTTTTTTTTTTTTTTTTTTTGGGAAATTTGACGATTTTTTAAAATTTCCGACAAACAGTTGTAAAATCATCAAACTTTTGCATGAAAGAGCCATTTTTACATCTTTGAGATCCAAATGGGGAAATTTATTTTTGGGTTTTCCCCAGTTTTTTCTTTTTTTTCATTTTTTTTTTTTTGGGGGGGGGGGGGGGGGGGGGGGGGGGGGGGGGGGGGGGGGGGGGGGGGGGGGGGGGAAATTTACGTTTTTTTTTAAAATTTCCGGGGTTTTAAACATTGAAAAAAACTCAATTTTTCAAAAAGTCCTTTTGAGTTTTTTGAGTTACAATTTTTAAAATAAATTTTGGAGTTTCCGATTTTTTTTTTTTCACGTTTTTTTTTTGGGTGAAATTGACGTTTTTTAAAAATTTTCCCCGGAATTTTCGACAATCTGATGAAATCTTCAAATTTTTTCATGAAAAGTCGACTTTGAGCATCTTCAGAGTTTTACAATGATCATAAATTAAAATTTTGGATTTTGAATTTTCGATTTTTCCACGTTTTATGGTGAAATTTGACGATTTTCCCAAATTTCCGAGGTTTCAACAGTGTGATAAAATCATCGAACTTTTGCATGAAAGAGTCCATTTGAGCATCTTTTGAGATTCACAATGTTTAGAAAGTAGATTTTGGAGTTTCCAGATTTTTCATTTTTTTCACGTTTTTTTTTTTGGGTGAAATTTGACGATTTTTTCAAATTTCCGACATTTCAAATGTAAAATCATCGAACTTTTCATGAAAGAGTCATTTTGAGCATCTTTGAGATTCAAATGTCCAGAAGTAATTTTGAGTTTCAGATTTTTTTTTTTTACTTTTTTTTTTTGGGGGGGGGGGGGGGAATTTGACGATTTTTCAAATTTCCAGTTCACAGTGTATAAAATCATCGAACTTTTGCATGAAAGAGTCCATTTTAGATTTTTGATTACAATTTTAGAAAGTAGATTTTGGAGTTCAGATTTTTATTTTTTTCACGTTTTTTTGGGGTGAAATTTGACGATTTTTTAATTTCGAGTTTTCAACAGTTGTAAATCTTCAATTTTCATGAATAGTCGACTTTGTCTTCAGAGTTTTACAATGCATAAATTAAATTTTGGATTTTGATTTTTTTTTTACGTTTATGGTGAAATTGACGAATTTTTCAAATTCGGTTTTGACAATCAATAAATATCAATTTTTCTGGGGATTTGACGTTTTCGAGTTTCCAATTTTAAAAATTATAATTTAGTTTACATGTTTTTGATATTTTTTCACGTTTTTGGGTGAATTTGAGATTTTTTCAATTTCGATTTCAAATATGAAAAATATCACTTTTCATGAAAGAGTCATTTCGCATCTTGGATTACAATGTCCAGGAGTAAATTTTTGGTTTAGATTTTTCATTTTTTACGTTTTTTTTTTTTGGGGGGGGGGGGGATTGAGATTTTCAAATTCGAGGTTTAACGTGTGAAAATCATGAACTTTTGCATGAAGAGTATTTTGAGATCTTTTGAGATTCAAATGTTAGAAATAGTATTTGGGTTCCAGATTTTTCATTTTTCACTTTTTTTTTTTTGGTGAAATTTGAGTTTTTTTTAAAATTCCGAGTTTTCGAATCTGAGAAATCTTCAAATTTTTTCACGAAATAGTCGACTTGAGCATCTTCAGAGTTTTAATGATCATAAATTAAAATTTTGGTTTTTGAATTTTGATTTTCCAGTTTTATGTGATATTTTGATGTTTTTCAAATTTCGAATTTTGACAATTGATGAAATCATCGAACTTTTTATGAAGAGTCGATTTTGACGTCTTTCGGTTTCACAATGTTAAAAGTATAATTTAGGAGTTTACAATTTTGATTTTTTTCACTTTTTTGGGTGAAATTTGACGTTTTTCAAATTCCGAGTTTTAATATGATAAAATCATCAACTTTTGAATCCATTTTAGCATCTTTGAGATCAAATGTAGGAAGTAATTGAGTCGTTCTTTTTTTTTTTTTTCGACAAATTGATAAATCTTCAACTTTCAGAAAGTCCATTTGAGCATCTTTGAGTTTACAATGTCAGAAGTAGAATTTTGAGTTTCCATTTTCTTTTTTTCTTTTTTTTTTGGGGGGGGGGAATTCGATTTTTTCAAATTCGAGGTTCAACATGTGATAAATCATCGAACTTTTGCATGAAAGAGTCTATTTTGAGCTTTTTCGAGATTCACAATTTTAGAAAGTAGATTTTGGTTTCCAGATTTTTCATTTTTTTCACTTTTTTTTTTGGGGGTGGAAAATTTCGATTTTCAATTTGATTTCAATTTTTTAAAATATACTTGCTTTAAGAGTTTTAGATCTTAATTAAATTTTGGATTTAAATTTTGATTTTCAGTTTTTAATTTTCATTTTTTTTTTTTGGAATGAATACGATTTTAATTTCGAGTTTCAAAGTGTTAATCTCGACTTTCATAAAAGTATTTGAGATTTGGATTATGTTTAGTTTTTGGGTTCCAAATTTCATTTTTTTAAATTTTTTTTATTGAAAATTTGCGATTTTTTAATTCCATTTTACATTAAAATTCTCAATTTCAGAAAGTAATTTGAGTTTCCAGATTTTTATTTATCATTTTTTGGTGTAATTTCGATTTTTTAATTTGATTTTCGCTTTAATCTCAATTTTTGAAATGTGTTGATTTTTTAAATGATTTTAATTTTGTTTAATTTTCATTTTTGGGTAAATTTTGGATTTTCAATTTGTTAAATCGATTTTTTCAATTTCATTAACATTGATATCTTTTTCATAAAGAGTATTTAGATTTCGATTAATTTTAGATTTTGGAGTTTAGATTTTTCATTTTTCATTTTTTTGAGTGGATTTGATGATCATTTCGAGGTCTTAGTTCAAATCAGAATTTGGAATTCATTTTGATTTTTTTCACTTTTTTGGGATTTTGGGTAGTTTTAATTTCGTTTTATTGAAAATTTCGATTTTTCAAATTGCTTTAATTTTAAAATTAAATTAAA
>NW_027628580.1:0-3863 GCF_034508935.2 Berghia stephanieae | reverse complement strand
TTGAATGTGATGTGATGATGATGTGTGTGATGATGAGGATGATGGATGATGATGAAAACCGATGTCGTCGAAAATGATGGTTACCCCCATACGATATTACAAAGTTATTAATTTTAGGGTTCCCCAAATATTCACCAATACAATTAAGACAAAAGAATGTTATCAATCTCTCCTCATGCATTCGTTATACTATCACAATAAGGGCGTGTTATCTTTATCCTTCAATGTATCTTTTAAAAGAGTGTTGCTCCTTCCCAAACCAACCCTAGCTTCCGCTCTTCGTCCCCAACTATCTTATGTATGTATTAGTTCAGGACGGGCAAGTACGGATCTGCCCCCTTCCCTTTAAACGTCTTTATTTCCTCTATAATTAGAATTAACTCTCTCTTACTCAGAAGAGTATTTCTCGTATACTAATTCAATTGTTGAGAAAACCAAATGGTGGTTTGTAGCATTACTTTACTGGAAAAACAACAATGAAGCAAGGGTGTAGTGAATTTTATAAATTTAATGAGTTCTTCGTGTTTACGTTTTTGTTGATCTGACGTTTTAGAGTAGTCTTGCAGTCAGCAGTATGGGGGTAAGTCTTCGTAGTTCGTAGGAAACGGAGATCGCCACACATGCCCCCCAACACGGATAGTCATCTTTGTAGTCCCGAGGTCGTTTAATGGTACGTCCTGAGCGAGATAGCTTCTTAGTAGGCATACGTTAGTATCATCAGAAGAAGTACGGGATTTTTGTATGTTTCTGTTGTATTCGGTGGGCGTCCAGCGAGGTGGGGGGGCAAGGGAAAACTGGTTGGTAGAATCGAAAATGCAGCTTTAAGTGGTTTCGATCGAATCCGTTCTGCTTTGCCCCCAAAATTTCGTCAGGAATTGTTTATCTCCGGGGTTATGACAACATAGGGCCCTGTATACGGCTTTGAAGGGGTCTGGTGGGTTGTCAACACGGATGTAAAATATTTCGTGACTTTCAAGTTTTTGGGTAAATTTGTTTGATGTTTAGCCGTGATGATGTGTTGGCCGTGGTGAATGAAGGGACGTTTTGCCGAAAGGTTCCCAAAAAAGTCTTTAGCGTGGAAGTTGAAGGATGGTCAGGTATAAACTTCCAGGGATTTTTAAAGGTTTCCGTATACTAATTCAGTGAAGAAAAGACCGATTCATCCCTTGGTGCAGTTTTTAAAAAAAGCAGAACCCCAAGGGAGTCATCACCCCAAATTTGGAGTTATTAGACGAGTTTGAGGGATGATTTCAAGGACGATGAAACGTTCAATCATGCCCTTGGACTGAGGGTGATACGCAGTTGTGGATGAATCTGCACACAAGTTGACTGGCCCTTGTTTCATAGCGTGGATGTAAATGTGAGCCCCTGTCGAAGTTATATCAACAGGAATACCAAACCGCGGATCCCAATTGGAGATCAGGGCTTTTGCACATTTTCTGTTGTTGTGGTTTGTAACGGTATTGCTCAGGCATGGGTGTTCCTGTCAATTATGTAAAGGGGATGGGTGAAACCCCTTGACTGAGGTAATGGTCCAAAGAGGTCATGTTTAATGTGAGAATCGCTTTCTGGGACATGGAATGTTTTTAACGGTGCTCGTATATGTTTTTGAATTTTCGAAGATTGGCAGTTGTGACATTGCTTAAACCATGTGACACTTCTTTCTTAAGACCATGCCAGATAAACTTCTTGCTGATAAGTCTGACTGTGGCCTTAAATCCCGGATGAATCATATTATGAAAAATTTCGAAACCGGTCTTCTGAAGTCGGTAGGAAACGATAGGTCTTGGGTAGCCAGTTGAGATGTACAAATTAACTCTGGACCGAGTCAACGGTGTTTTGACGATTTTGGGCTGTTAATGCAGTTTTGTAAGTGTATGTCAATGCTATTTTCTTGGATTCCGCCTAGCTTGATAGTCGATCCCAAATTTGAGACTGAGTTTGTAATGCTTTTGAGAGACAATCTGCGCCCGTGTTGTTTTTTCCAGAAATGTGTCGGATGTCAGTTTTTGAACTCGGATATGGCAGATAAGTCCCTTTGTTGACGAGTGCCATGGTTCAGTTGATTTGGACATGGATGGATTAAAGGTTTATGGTCAGTAAAAATAGCGAATTGTCCCCCTTCAATGTTTGAAACGGAAATGACGGATGGCTAAGTGAATCCCAAGCAACTCCTATCAAATACGTATTTCTGTTCGGTTTACGTAATCCCTGCTGAAAATTTCCAATGGTTCCAATTACCTTGATGATTAAGTTGTTCAAGGCACGCCCACAGCTTGGTCGGAGGCGTCAGACGTTAAAGCGAGGGGTGAGTTCAAGCAAGGATGGGAACTTGTAGGTTATTTGTGCATTTTTACGTCAGTAAAGGCTTTCAAAATTTCTTGCGTCCCCGTAAGTGCTTGGCGTTTTTTTTTGACTTTCAAAGCATATATAGGGGTCGAAGTATTCAAGTAGTTCGGAATGAACGTGGTAAAAATTCAAATGAGGAATCTTGAAGTGACTTGATGGTTTTTGGTTGTGGAAAATGTTTAACAGCCTCAATTTTTGGCGCCGTTGGGACAGATCCAGAATGCGAGATGTGATGGCCCAAAGGGAAATTAAGGATCTCACCGAAAAGACATTTCTCAAGACGGATAACGAGGCCTTGGTTTTTAAGTCTTTCGAATACGATTTTGAGATGTTCCATGTGTTCTGCCCAGTTGAATTGCAACCCGAATGTCGTCTTAAATAACAAAATTTGTTTGTCTAAATCTTGTAAAATGGAGTCCATTAAACGTGGAATGTTTTGCTGATTTTTTAATCCAAATGGCATTTAAGAACTCCAAAGCGAAAGGGTTTTACTGGTTTTGGGACGTCTTCTGGAGCGACTGGAAATTTTGGGGGTATCCTTGACAAGGTCGTCTTCGAGAAGTGAAACTTAACGTCTAAGTTTGCAGTAAAATCATGAATGTGTGGGACAGGATATCGATCTGGTATAGTAGCATCGTTAAGTCGACGAAATCTCCGCAGAGGCATTGTGCCTCACCCTTGGGGACCTGTGTAATGGGGAACCCAAGGGTTCTTTGTTTTTTAAAATTATCCCCATTTTCTCATTTCCAAAAATTCCCTTTTTTGCACACAAGAGTTTTTCGGGAAAGCCAGGCGACGAGCACGTGCGAATACTGGGGACCTTTGGTTGTGATGAAATGTTGCACGCCATGTTTCACAGTTGCCGTTGAAAATGTTGGTTGAAGTAGTTCTGGTAGTTATTCATAATTTTGATGTATTGCAGTTCGGCTCGAGTGGTGAGAGTTCGGCGTTTGCGCAAATGAATTAGAACAAGGTACGTGCGAAAACGTTTCAGCGTCGATAAGGCGTCGACCAGAAAAATCCACAAGCAGATTATGATGGACGTAGAAATCTGCTCCAAGTGGGGGAGCTTGACATCAGCTTTGATAAGTGTGCATTGAATGAACGCGATCAATACGTATGTTAGTTTCAAAGCTCCGTATGTTTTTATTGTAGAACCTTTAGCAGCTTTAATGCGATATCAGAGGAACCCAAGCTTTTGTCTGATGCAGAGGCGGGTTTTGTGACATACTGACTTTAAATCTTGGAACTATAAAGAATCCATTCTAAAATTTAAAACTAAAAAATAAAAAAGTGAAAATATCACTCTATAAATAATTTTCTTTGCACGGGGTTACCACACTCCCCTTTTTTTTTCCAAAACTTGAAAAAGGGGAAAAAAAATTTTGGGATTTCAATTATAAATTTAAATTAAAAAATCTAAATGATGGAGAATAAAAAAAAGAAATTTTAAAAAAAAATTTACAGTTTAAGTTATCTTTTTTTGAATTTCGATATTTAGTTTAAATTTCTCA
>NW_027628579.1:0-3863 GCF_034508935.2 Berghia stephanieae | reverse complement strand
GTTGTATGTTGGATGTTTGATGTTGTATTTTTGTAGTATTTTTTGTTTGTATTTTGTATTATGATGTATGTTAGATGTATGTATGTTTGTATGTGGGGTTTTTGGGTTTAAGTTGTATGTATTTTTGTATGATGTATGTATGTATGTATGTTTTTAGTTGTTTTGTATGAGTTTGTATGTATGTAGTTTTGTTGATGTATGTTGTATGTATGTTGTATGTATGTATGTATGTAGTATGATGTATGTTGTTGTATGTATGTATGTTTGTATGAAATTTGTTGTTTGTTTGTTGTATGTATGTATGTTTTGTATGTATGTATGTATGTATGTTTTTGATGTATGTTGTATGTTATGTATGTATGTATTTATGTATGTATGTTTGTTTGTATGTTATTTTTGTTTGTATGTTTTGTATGTTAGGGTTTGTTTGTTGTTTATGTTTTGGTTATGTAGGGTTTGGATGGTATGGTAGGGTTTTATGGTATGGTTTGGTAGGTTTGGTTGGGGGTTGGTTGGTGTGGTGTGTGGGGTGTGGTGGGGTTACGGTAGGTACGGTCCGGTCGGTTAGGGGCGGTCGTTGCGTGCGGTTTTGTTGGGTGTGGTGGGTGTGGTACGGACGGACGTACGGTCGGTTTTTTTGGTAGTATGTATGTTTTTTTGTTTGAAATGTATGTTTGTATGATGTTGTATGATGATGTATGTTGTATGTTGTATGTATGTATGTTGTATTTTTTGTAGTAGTATGTATGTATGTATGTATGTAGTAGAGTAGTGGGGTTTGTATGTATGTGGTAGATGTATTAGGTAGGTGGGTTTGGTAGGGTTTTATGTATGTATGTATGTATGTTTTTTTTTTGGGTTTGTAGTATGTATGTTGTATTATGTTGTAGTATGTATGTTGTATGTATGTATGTTTTTTATATATTTTTATATATTTTTTATATTTAATATTTATTGTGGTGTGGTTGTTATATGTGTGGTGTGTTGGTGGCTGTGTGTAAAAGCGTATGTCCCTTCGGACATTAATTCTCCCAAAACTCGGGTTTTGTATTATTCTACAAAGGGGAAAAGTGGAACATGATTTATTGTTTTAAATTCTTCTGCTTTTCCATTTATAGATGTATGAGATGCTTTCCTTCGGCCTTTGTTATTTTTTTTTGCCCCGCGTTTGTGAGTTGTTTCACTAAACTGTATTAACCCAGACTATAAAAGGTAGGGGTTTCTAGGTTTGTGTTGTTTGTTATACTTCCGGTGGCAATGTTTTGAACCTTTAGGCATTATTATATCACAAAACATTTTTTGCTTCCTACTATTCCAATGCCCTTTGATTGTTTTCTATGATTTTTATATAAAATTTAATCTTATTCAATAGGTTGTTTTTCCTAGACAATGAATTTTTTTTTTAAAAAAAACGGCAGTTCTGTTTTTATTTCAAGTCAGAAATTTATAAGGTCGTTATTTTATAAAAAATAAGATGTTTTAATGTGCTTTTTACCGCCCTCTTGCTTTTATTTCCCCCCCTCCCTAAACAATGGTTGACCTGTGCTTTTTTCCCAAAATTTTTTTGTGCAAATTTGGTTCTAAAAGTTTTTTTTAAAAATTTGAAAAATTTTCGATTCCGCCCAAATTAATGTTGGTTATGATGATGTGATGATGATGATGGGGTGATGATGAGTGATGGGTGGAAAGATGAGTTTATGATGTGATGATGATGATGATGATGATAGTTATTGTTGTTGTTTGTGGGGTGTTGGTGTTGTTTTTGTTGCGTTGTTATTGTTTTTGTTTTTGTTTGGGGGGGGGTGGTGGGGGTGTTAAAAAAGGATTTTTTGATGATGATTTTGGTGATGATGATGTGTTTATTTTATTTATAATTTTTGATTTTTAAGAAGGGTGGGTTTGGTTTTGGTATAGGGAGCGTATTTGGGGGTAGTGTGGTCGTTTTTACGTGTGTGTAGTGTAGTAGTGTGTAGTAGTGTGTGTAGTGGGTAGTAGTATAGTTAGTAGCAGCAGCAGGCAAGAGTAATTGTAGTTTGTGTGTAGTAGTAGCAGTAGTAGTATGTGTAGTGTGTATATTAGTAGTGTGTAAGGGGTAGTAGTTGTAGTAAGTTTGTAGTTTTTAGTGGTGGTATTGTGTTGTAGTAGTTTAGTAGTAGTGTAGTTGGGGTTTGTAGTAGTAGTGTAGGGTGGAGTAGTAGTGTATGTAGTAGTAGTGTAGTGGGGTGTAGTGTATTTTGTGTAAAAGTGGTGGTTTGTAGTATTGTAAAGTGTAGTGAGAGAGAGAGTAGTTTTAGAGAGTAGTATAGTGTAGTAGTAGTAGTTTGTGTAGCGTAGTGTATAGTAGTTTTTTAGTATTTTGTAGTGTAGTGTGTAGTGTGTAGTGTTGTGTAGTAGTAGTAGTTTTAGTGTGTAGTATAGTGTGTAGTAGTGGTGTGGTGGCGGTGATATGGTTTTGGTGGTATTTTATGGGTTTCCCTTTATTAATGGTCCAATTTCGCAAAATGAATAGAATAGTAGAAAAAAACTTAAATTTGGTACGTCACATCTTGATTTTGAAATTTACAACCATCCCGCAACAAGCTGAAAAAAAACCCAGAAAAATTTTGACTGAAACAATTGCAATGGGTTTTTTTTTTAAAAGCAAAAAATAGTGAAGGCTTAGACAGTTACTCAAACAAAGCAAAAGGATATTTTGTGTTAAAATTAAACCAGGGGGAAAAAACCCAAACCTCTCCTTATCGGCAAGTGGTCTTATGGTGAAAAATACTCTTTTTCCTTCTTCCCGTGCTAAAGGGGAAAGTGAGTACTTGGCCGTTATCAGCGTTGTCCGCCCCAGAAAGAAATGATTATGCCCAAAGGGTATGTTCGTCTTTTGTTGAGAGTTATAAGGCTTTGAGTCTTTTTTTGGATATTGGAACTCGAAAGTCCAATTTTTTTTTTTAAACGTTTTGTTTCTGTTTTTAATTTTTTTTTGTGTTGCTGTGATTTTTTGGGGTTTTTTTTTTTTTTTTTTTTTTTTTGGGGGGGGGGGGGGGGTTTTGTTTTTTTTCGTTTTTGGACAAACCAAAATTTTAATAAAAGCCCGAAATCCTATGTGGCAGTGATATGAACTAAAATTGAAAGTAATTATGGCGTATAATAAAAACCCTAAACCCAAAAAAATTTAACGTTTGACCCCTTTTTTGGCGACAGACTAAACACGCAGTAAGTGAAAGGTGAAAAAAAAATTTTTATTATTGAAAAAAATTATGGGGAAAAAACAGGTTTCTTTTTGTTACTCCAAAACATAAGCAAGTGTTCTAGTGTATGACCCTTTATCATTCTTTGTTTGTTTTTTTTGGCGGTTTTAACAGTAGCTTTTGCAACAGTTTTTTTAAAAGGGCTCCCCGGGTTTAAGCTAAACCCAAACATAGATGAAGGTCCCCAAAAATTCATTGGAAATATCACTTTCATCGTAATTTAGCAAGGCTTTTTTCTTACAGATTTCGTGTTAGTTCATTTGAAAAAATATCTTTCGTTTTTGGGAGTTTACTGCGTTTCTTAAGCCTGGAGGAAAAAAAAAACCCCTTTTTCCCTTTTTTTTTCCCAATATTGGGGGGCGTTGCAAAAAAATCAGTTCGTTCCGCATAGTTAAAAATTAACCAATGGGTACATAAACTAACCTGACGCGTTGTTTCTTTTGCCCCTAAGCTTTATGTTTTTTTGGGGATCTTTACCCCTGAGATGTGTTTTTGGGGAAAAGCAGCAAATTTCCTCTAGAAATTTTATTTGACATGGGGTGGTTTTATTACCCCCACATTGCTTTGGGAAACTGTAATGGCAGTAACATAGCCACAGTCATCAAAACTACCCCGTAATGAATA
>NW_027628577.1:0-15000 GCF_034508935.2 Berghia stephanieae | reverse complement strand
GAGAGAGAGAGAGAGAGAGAGAGAGAGAGAGAGAGAAATTTACTTGCGCTATATATACCGCTATATTCAATAAAGGTGCTCAAATCACTTTATAAGGGTCTTTGGCCAACATAAAAACATGTTAGACGAGACATGACTGTTAAGCGATATTGCAATTGTTTCCCGACAGAGACGACGCTGTAAACAGCGAGGTACTCATTTTAACAATGAACAAGGTGAGAGAATGCGAGTAAAGAGCCTTTTCCAAGGACTCAATTATGCGCCACTCAGAGCGGACTCGAATCCAGTACCGTCCGATCCAAAGGCGAGTGTCATTTCACAAGATCACATGCATAGCCGCACAAAAAAGTGATGAGAGAATAGATTCATATGTATTGAAGGAGGAGAGAGCGGATGGAGTGAGTAAAGTTCTTGGATATTTATAGAAGGAACCAAATTGACGTCACTCATCTCATTGTTATTGTTTTTAGACACCCATTTTTATGATTAGTTCTCATTAAAATATATCAGACTATAACGTTCAAGATTCCATGTAGATCTTTGGGCTGGAGTGATATTTCTGGCTGGCGGACTTTGTGAGTATTTTAATTTAACACAGAGCATCAATAGAAGGAATGAATTGGACGTTAGTCAACCCGTTGTTATTGCTTTTAGACAGCATTTTATAATTAACTTATCACTAAGTTATATCAATCAGACAATGAACGTTCGCGTTTGCAGTTTTGTGTGTTAATATGTTATACCCCGATGGAGATGTCGTGAGTATTTTTCCAATACGCATAACATCCATACATTTGCAATCCGATTTAAGTTTAAAAGCAACGTAGACCACGGAAATTTTTCAATTTTGTGGACAATAAAGATTTGTTATTTATCGTCATTATTATTATTATTATTATTATTATTATTATTATTATTATTATTATTTATAAAACAAATCGACAGTGTTCCCGTGGCAGGTGAAACGGGTACTCCTCGGGACTACTCGCATTCGCACCCCCCCCCCCCCCCAACCACAACCGCCACCACACACACGCACATAGCTCTTTTTTTTCTTTTTTTTTTTTTGGGGGGGGGGGGGGGGCGTTGTTTGTAGAGTATAATTCAGGGTTACAATGCCCACCCCTGTCATCACGTAGTCAAGGCTTTTTGGCATCTGCCAATCCCAAATGTCTGTGTCAAGGTCGACCGTCATGTCGCGTCAACGGGTGAGGAGGAAAAAAAAAAAAAAGAACTGGAATATTATTATATCATTACATTGAAAATTATGAAAACTATTTTTTATTTGTATGAAATCCTTTATAATTTTACGATGATCAAGAACGAAACTTTTGCATCTACCTCTTCCTGGCGCAACATTTATAAAAATATTATTAAAAAAAAATAATAACACAGCATTTATTTGGCGCAATATCCACGTGCTCAAAGCGCTTTACAAGGGGTCCCAAGGCAACAGCAATATTAAACTTGAAAGACGAGACATGACGCCTGTCAGGCGATGTGACATTTTTTCCTAACAAATTCAACGAACGGCCATGTACTCATTTTACACCTGAGTACGGTGAGAAAAATGGATGATGCCAAGTCTGCAAAGATAGATCATCATCAAGCCCTACTGCAACCTCCTCGTGGTGTCGAACGGTAACAGGTCAAGCTGGCCAACTGCAGAGGGCGACAAGAATAGGCAATGGCAAACCATTCTTGTAACTTTGCCGAGTTAACTGCATGAATAAGTCCAAAAAGTTAAACGGTGACAGCGTAAAGGGGAGCATGTTTTCACGGAAGACTGCTGCCTCGCTCGGTTGGGAGCGTGATGTTCGTCAGGTCACACCGAACCGTCAGCCAGTTACTAGGCGAAATAAATTTAACAAATGTGACAAAACCAAAATTGGGACATGGAATGTCAGGACCTGTGCCCAAAAAGGAAAACTAAACAACATTCTGAAAGAAATGAAACGGCTCCAAATAAATATTCTTGGCCTGGCAGAGATGAGATGGAAAGAGCAGGGAACCATGTCAAAACAAGAAAACAACATGACATATAAGATCATATGGAGTGGTGGAACCTCTTTCCAAAAAGGAGTAGGGATGATCTTAGACCAATAATCAACCAAATTTTACAAAGGGCACGTAGCAATCTCAGACAGAGTTTTGCTGGTTAAGCTAAGAGGACCTGTAGTTGACACCAATATTATTCAAGTTTATGCACCAACAGAAGAGGCGACAGTTGCAGATATGACAGAGTTTTACCTTTCACTAGACAAAGCAAAACAAATGTGTAAATCACAAGAAGTCCTTATGGTAATGGGGGACCTAAATGCTAAAATTGGCAGAGGCAGAGATGGTGACATAATCGGACCACATGGACTCGGAGACAGAAATGAACGAGGAAACATCTGGGCAGATTGGTGTAGAACAAATAAATTAATGATTTCAAACACCTGGTTTCAACAACACCCAAGAAGAACCTGGACATGGCAATCACCAGGGGACAGAGCAAGGAACCAGATAGACTTTATAGCAGTATCATCAAGATTCAGAAATGGCATATTAAATTGCAAAACCTACCCAGGCGCCGATGTAGACAGTGACCATGTCCCAGTTGTTTGTACAGTAAGGATAAAGTTTAAAGCTATTCAGAGAACAGCTGGTAGAATAAAGAGGGATTACAGGTTATGCAAAGACAATGGCATACAAACAAAAATGAGAGAAGAATTTGAAAATGCACTCATGATACAAAGCCAAAGTGAACCTGATAACGAAAAATGTGAAAAACAATTTGATATATTCCAAAAGTGTGTCAAAGCAACTGCAGAAAAGCATTTACCAATAGCTCAAATAAACAGCAAAAAGGAATGGATGACAAATGAAATTCTAAACCTATTTGAAGAAAGACGAAAATGCAACAGAGGGTCTGCAGAATACCAAACATTGAACAACCACATTAAATCCAAATGCATCGAGGCACACGAGAACTATCTAGACTGGAAATGCTGCAAAATCGAAAGAGAATACAAACCCAACCCCCAACAAGCTCACCAAAGAATAAAAGAACTATCAGGGAAAAGGAAAAGCAAAGCAGCAGGAAGTTGTATCCAAAACAAACAAGGGGAACTGCTATTTGAAGAACAACATATAGAAAGCCGATGGGTAGAATACATAGGCGAACTGTACAATGATCCAAATAGAAATGAACCACCACTGAAATTCAAAGAACCATTAAGCGGACCAAACATCACCAAAAGTGAAATTGAACATGCCATGGAACGAATGAGGGATGGTAAAGCAACAGGCCCTGACGAAATATCTGTAGAGGTATTAAAAAGCCTAGGAGATCTAGCAATTGATGAACTTCACATATTATTCAACAATATATACAATACTGGGAAAATTCCAGAAGATCTCTGTAACTCTATTTTCATAGCAATACCAAAGAAAGCAGGTGCAGTCAGATGCGAAAATTTTAGAACTATAAGTTTAATAAGCCACATCAACAAAATACTGTTGCGTATAATTATCAACAGGCTAAGGAATAAGATTAACCCCGAAATCGCAGAAGAACAATATGGATTCCAACCTGACAGAGGGACAAGGAACGCAATATACCTCCTCCGTGTTTTAAGTGAAAGAGCTATACAGGTTCAGACCCCACTATACCTCTGTTTTGTCGACTACAAAAAAGCTTTTGATAGAGTACGCCACGAAGAAATACTAAAACATCTGCACTCCATTGGCGCTGATGAGAAAGACCTCAGACTCATGCAAACATTATACTACACCCAGCAGGCATCTATCAAAATCGGAAACTCTACAGGAAATTCCATTCCTATTAAGAAAAGAGTCCGTCAAGGGTGTGTTGCCTCACCAGATCTGTTTAATCTATACCAAGAAACAATCATGAGGGGCATAAATAATATGGAGGGAATAAAAGTGGGAGGTCACAACATAAATAATATAAGATACGCAGACGATACGGTACTCATTGCAACATCAGAAATCCAACTTCAAAAGATTGTTGACAAAGTGGTAGTAGATAGTGAAGCCAAGGGAATGGAAGTGAATATCACCAAAACGGAATGCATGGTAATACAGAAAAACCCCGAAAACAACAACACCTGCAATATAACGATTCACGGCGAGCAACTTACCAACGTAGAAAGTTTTAAATACCTAGGTTCAATAGTGACAACAGATGGAAGATGTAACCGAGACATACGAGCAAGAATAGCTCAAGCCAAACAGGCCTTCATGGACCTGGGAAACATTTTGAAAAACAAACAGATGTCGTTCGGGATTAGATTCCGAGTAGTAGTAGTAGTAGTAGTAGTAGTAGTAGTAGTAGTAGTAGTAGTAGTAGTAGTAGTAGTAGTAGTAGTAGTAGTAGTAGTAGTAGTAGTAGTAGTAGTAGTAGTAGTAGTAGTAGTAGTAGTTGCAGTAGTAGTAGTAGTTGCAGTAGTAGTAGTAGTAGTAGTAGTAGTAGTAGTAGTAGTAGTAGTAGTAGTAGTAGTAGTAATAATAATAATAATAATAATAATATGATGATGATGATGATGGTGACGACTACGACGATAATGATGATGATAATAATAATAATAACAGGATCATTTATACCTACCAGCCTGTGGGAAAAACAATTATAATAGGATACACATTTCTGCAAGTCCGCCGAAAAAGAACGAGAATGTAAATTTACCAAATACTGTACTATATGTAACAGTAGACTAATATTATTGTAGTATAACGATGTTCTGAATCTTTCAGTTCGATGATGTGACAATACAAAGTTTGGTGTCTTTAATCAACGTCACCCGACCACAACAAAGCTCGAGGATTAATTCCCTTATAAAGAATGTCGGTGGTTTTCTCTGTGGTCTGTTGTTATCCTGTCTACCACTGCCACCACCTGACCCGACCCAGGATTAACTCATTTCCCCGTAGCCCGTAGTGTGTCCCCTGACTCGCTTGTTCCGTGTTCATTCATTCATTCATTCACCATTCAGTCATTCACAAGTTGGTACCTAACACACACACACACACACACACACACACACACACACACACATACGTTCATTCATCGACGTGTAGCCGCGTACCAAATCCCAACAACTGAAAAACACACCAATCAACAACGCGACGGCAAAAAGTGTCACGTGACTGTTTGACCTCATTGGGTTGAAGTGTTAGTCGACGTAAATTTATCTGCCTCCCAGTCGGTAATGACTTCCCAAAGCTGGTAAAACCGTCTTTCCAAATAGTACAAGGTGCTTGTTTTGTTTTAAAGTGTTTTACGGCGCTTGCAAAACATTTACGTCATATCAGCGCCAGAAAAAAAGTAGGAAAATGGGGAAAGTCAAGAAAATTCTAGAATTACAATTAAAGCACCCCCCCCCCAACAAAAAGGAAGATCAAAGAGTAATTGGTTCAAATAGAGCAGTAAAGTTAGGTGCCCCAAACGTAAACAAAGGTCGAGAAGCACGTGGCAAACCACATGTTCCTGTCTTGACAGCTCACGTTCCAATGTAAATAATAGAAAAAAATAACCTTTAAAATTTGGCTGTTAGGTGGCAAAAGAAACACATATTCATAAATACTCGATCATGCATCAAATAATGTCTAGATATGGATATTTTATGGAACAAAAGGTAAAATTTTCTCAAATTTATCAAAAGTTACAGTCTATCTATTTTTAGACCAGAGCAAATTATTGCGCTGGTGTGAACAAAACGAGAATTATTCGGAGCCTGATTTTCATAATAATTTAGCCTTATATTATTATTTCTGCAACTGTTAGATTTTATGTAAACATATTTTCAATACTGAAAGTGTATTGCCTACAACTCAAACTACAAAATTGGGAGACCTATATTGTGCGTAAATTATTCCGGTCCCTAACGGAAATCACTAGCAACTTGTTATTGTTTACGTTTGGGGCACCTAACTTTACTGCTCTATAGGGAACAGATTTCGATTCCAAGAGCATGCCATTAATGTTCTCAGTTTGAGATCACCTAAAAGTCTCATCCAGACACTGGCACAGGATCCCACTAAGAGGAATACACTCACACGTTTTCAAAAAATATATATATTATGCAACTACCAGTACATATAGATAGTTCGAAGATGACGTCACTCATGTCTTTGTTATTGTTTTTTGCCATCAGCGTTTATGAGTATTGCTCACTGAACTATATTAACCCGACTATAAACGTTCATGGATACACAGCTTCTAAGCCAAGCGCATACTATCTATAGATAGAATGCGCTTGGCCAAGGAGTTCACAACATTGCCATCCGGAAGTATAACGGACCAACACACAAACTCTGTGTAACCATGAACTTTTATAGTCTGGTTAATACAGTTTAGTGAGAACAACTCACAAACGCGGATGGCAAAAACAATAACAAAGACCTGAGTGACGTCATCTGCATACTATCTATATAACAGAGAGATGATTTACAAGGAAAAAAAATATTATATCCCAAAACTATAACTATCCATTAGACTGTTCCCCTCCCAGCCAAGGATTCAGGCCAGGGGCAGGAAAAAAAAAACCAAACAAGTAATCCCATTCTAAGACAAAGACAGAAAGCAACTGAGAAAAAAGATGTAGGGGGGGTAGAAGACACAGTAAGTGGCCTCCTGTCCAATATGGGAGGTCAGAATACCTCACCCATTTGGACAAGGTTAGAAAGCCACTAGATACGTTGTGAAGTTAGATGTAGTCCGTTTTATAAGTTAATGGAACTTTAGTCCTTTTTAAGATCATGTTTTGCTTGTTGTGTTGTACTATGACACCTTTAGGTCATATCATCAGAGTCCGTAAAAAGGCCACGATTGGACACTGTCAAAATAGTTAGATATAAATTTTAGCTGCATTCACAAGAACTCAAGAACTAAGAATAATCTGTTTCAAAGAGATCAACTTAAAAGTCTCACCAATACACTGGCACAGGATCAATACCAAGAGGGACACGCTCAAATTATTATTAATTTGTTAACCACATATTAAAACATGTTTAAGTATCACCATCATTCCTTCACAAATTATAAATATATATTTTATTGGTTCTTTCTCAGCAAAGAGAGCTTGCATGTTTGTTTTGGGTGTTTCTTCAGCGCTCGCGAGATCTTTAGATTATTCAAAAGTAGTTAAAAAGTAAGATGGAAAAATCAAAAGACCATAGAAATGCACCAACAAACATGAGAAATCTAAGGTTATTGGGGACTAGTTGAAATAAATAACAGAAGTAGCCACAGAAAAAAAAACCTAACACAATGTCTGATTCAAGGCAACTTTAAACTCCTACACAGACAAGCAAAGGATCTCGACTATGGAAGAGACTAAAATGCTTATTATTATTAGATATGATTTATATTTTTTATAATATTGATGATTTACATAGGGAAACAATACAACCATTACTCTGTATCATTCTCAGCAAAAGATTAAATATATGTTGTTTGTTTTTAAGGGTTTTACGGCGCTTGCAACACATTTAAGTTATATCAGCGCCAGCAAAAAGGAAGATAATGGGATAGTAAAAAGGTCTAGAATTACAATTAAAGCACACAAGAACAAGTAAGACATAGGGGCACTGGGAACAAATAGGGATCAGATGTAGATTCCAAGAGCATACCACCAATGTACTTTGAGATCACCTATATGTCTCATCCGGACACAAGCACAAAATCCAACAAAGAGGAATACACTCAAATGCTTACATTATACATTCAAAATAACAAATATAAAAATACATAACAGAGAGATGATTTACAAGGAAAAAAATACCATCTCCCAAAACAATAACTATGCATGACTTGTTTCCCTCCCAGATAGGTCTCCGGCCAGGGCCAGGACAAAACCAAGTAATCTCATTCCAAGACAAAGACAGAATGCATGTTGGAAAACAGATATAAGGGGATATACGACTCAGTATGTACCTCCCTGCCCACTATGGGAGGTCAGAAACCCCACCCAGTTTCTGGATTAAATATATAAAAAGGGCCTGGGTAAAAACAAAAGCCCACCACCTAGAGCTTAACATAAGCAAGACAAAGGAGCTAGTGATTGACTTTAGGAGAGTGAAGGAACCGATAGAACCGTTAAAATTAAAGGACCAATTCGTCCAGCGAGTTCCTCACTACAAATACCTTGGTGTAACGATTGATGACAGGCTCAAGTGGGATGAACACTTGAAAATAATTAGGCATAAGATGTGCAGACGTACATATTTTTTATCGAAACTCTCTCAGTTTAGAATAGATAAAACCCTCTGCACATTATTTTATAGAGCAGTAATCGAAAGTGTTTTGTCATTTTGTATAACAGCTTGGGGAGGCAATTGCTTAGCAGTGGAAAGGAACAAAATAAATTCAAATATTAAAAAATCCATTAAACGCTATATAAATGATGTTGACGATGTAGATCTTTTATACGAGAAATTTTGTATAAATAAAATAACTAAAATATTAAATGACCAGTATCATCCACTAAGACCATCAATTATTATGTCAGAAAGAAGTGGTCGCCCTTTCTCTATTTCAACGAAAACAGAGAGACACCGAAAATCTTTTCTGCCGTCCAGTATTAGGCTTTATAACAACAAGCAATAATCATTTTATATAATTATTTCTCATTTTTACTTTTTAAAAATATAAATATTAATTTATTAATTTATTTGTTTTGCAATCTTTTCAATTTTCAATTTATAGTGACAGTTTTAACTATTTTACAGTGTTGAAATTATTCATATTATTAAGCGCAGCTCTGGTTATAGAGCTGCTCCTTTTTTATATATATACATCCTATTTCCATTGTATTTTTATCTTATGTGTAAATTACAACACGTCTGTACAAAAAATTTCCTTTTTGGGATGCAATAAAGTATTATTATTATTATTATTATTATTATTAGAAAGGGCCTGGGTAAAACCAATGATTTCATTTTGGAACATGAAACACAGAGCTTGGAAAGACTTTTATCTGCAAGCATGGAGACAAATAACAAATCATTTCAAATGTTGGAATGCAATCAAAATTTTATTAGGTAGGTATCAAAAACATAAGTGACGAGGAGACATTGCTATCTTGAGGCACGTCGATCTGCTTTTATGGTTCTCAGATTGTACGCTTTAAGTATCTCTCGAAAATCACCAACAAAGTTGAATTGCTGAAATAAATTTTTTTAAAAAGACAGAATAATAAGTTTTAATAACCAAAGTAATAATTTTAAAAGAACAAACAAAACAATGACAAAAGTGCCTAATCCCCATTCTACCTTGATATAAAAAATGAAAATTGAGAATTTCTCACTTTAAAAAAAAAAAGAGCTTTTTTTATAGAGCGCAATATCCACTAAATGTGCTCAAAGCGCTTTACAAGGGGTCCCTGGTCAACAGAAACATTTAACAAGTAGGACGGGACATGACGCCTGTTAGGCAATATGATCATTTTTTCGGACAAAGACAACGCTGTTAATGGCCAGGTACTCTTTCTACACCTGAGTACTGTGACAGAATGTGAGTAAAAAGTCTTTTCCAAGGACTCAACTATGCGCCGAGCGAGGGTTGAACCCAGGACCTTCTGATCTTAAAGCAGGTGTCATACCACAAGACCACATAGCCGCACTTTAAAAAACTTCACTCAGTTTCATTACTTGAATGAAGTTGACGTCATTTGGCTTAGTCCGCCAGAGAGTTGATTGGTTCTCACTAATTTATCTCTAGTTGAATAAAGTTGACACCACTCAGCTCTTTGTAATTTTTCTCAAGAATTGATTAGTTCTCTCTAATATATCTCTAGATGAATAAAGTTGACAACACTCAACTCTTTGTAATTTTTCTCAAGAATTGATTAGTTCTCTCTAATATATCTCTAGATGAATAAAGTTGACAACACTCAGCTCTTTGTTATAGTTCGCAGGCTGCCGAAGAGGTGAAAAGAACTTACAGCGCAACCTCTGGATAACTAACCCCCCCCCCCCCTGAATAACGACAACTCCTAGATAACGACAACTGGTCCCGACTTTTTTGCTATATGTTATTAGGAATTTTAAAAAACAAATAGTGACACATACATTTTAGCAAAACCCCTGTTTATAACAATAATCTGCAGTAAATACCAATGCTTGATACTAGATCATCGTCATCTCGTAGTCTTAACCAATAAAAAACGCTTTTTTCCCCTCCCAATGAGATCGCTTAGTTTCCGACCAATCAGAACACATGTTTACAACACTGCATGGAATCAATGCTAGTTCATATGGAGACACAACAAAAGAAGTGTATTAATGGAGAACTCTCAAGGTTCTATTAACCTTCCCTGTTGGCTACCTGTCTGAGGTCAGTGGAGGTTAACTGATATCGGGCAATGTCATATCCAATGGAGGCAATTATGGATATTTATTGTCTTATAATTACAAAATGTTGGTATAGCAAGGAAAACAAGAACAGCCTCTTTCACTCTATGTCTTTTTATTTGAAATATCAGTTGCTTTTCTAAAAATCAGTCCAAATTTGATATTATCATTGTGGTTTATACCTATTTTTTTTTGGGTTGTTTTCTTCATTGTTTTTGTTTTTAATGACAAAATGTGAGTCTACCAATTTTATGTGCTTGTAAATTTTGGTGCACTTTAATAAAACTTTCGGTATTATCATATGGCACTTGATTTGATTTTCTTGACTTATTCTTAGTTTTGCTAAATGGCATTTGAGTACTGTTTACGATCAAAACAATGACATTACACATTGGAGAGTGAACGCGTAATGATATATTAATAGGAGAAATACACATTCTAACATTGTTGGGACGTGTCTTCTCTCAGGCACTGGTTCGCAAATAGCACTGTTATGTATTCAAGGGTCTCACAATTCCCCCTTTTTCCACCATCTTAACAACCTCAGAATAATGACACTCCTGGATAACGACATAATCCCAGTAGATGTCATTATCCAGGGGTTGCACTGTACTAATTTAATCTAATAGATTATAAACATTAAAGATTACAGTTTTGTGTGGTGGTTATGATTGTTTAGCAGACAAACTGGTTTCATTGGATACCAAACATAAATGGATCATACAGTCACATCTACCTACATGCCTTTGCTTTTCTGAGGGCCAATGGACACAACATGGGGCATCATGGATTAGTTTTCTGCTACACTCAAGTGTGTTTTTCCTAGATCAGGTGATGGATGCCATCCACCCTTGACAGAATTTAAATCCCATTTTTCTAGTTATTTCTAATACCTACAAACATTGGGACACAATAGTATGTTTTTATAAGAGTTTTACAGAACTTGCGATATTGTGAGGTCAGTTCAGTGCCAGTAATATGAAGATGATATAGAGAACTTGTAGATCTGAAGTTAAAAGGACAAAAGAAAAAGCAAGACAAAGGGGATAGGCTCAAATAGGCACTAGAATATTCCAAGAGGAATCCACCAATGCGCCTATTTTGACATTACCTAGAAGTCCCGTCCAGGCACAAGCAACAACTCCTGCCAAATAGGATACACTCAGATGTTAACAAAGTACAATAATTCAAAACAAATAACCATATTAGTACATAATAGAGAGGTGATTTACAAGGCAAAAATATCATCTCTCAATAAAAAGTATTATACATTCTACTATCTCCCTCCTAGTTCAGGAGTCAATTTATAACAAAGACAGAGAGAAACATGGAAAAGGCAAAACAGATATGGGGGATAGAAGACACAGCAAGTTATCTCTTTTTTTTTTTCTTTTTTTTTTTTTTTGGGAGGGGGGGGGGGGGGGGGGGGATTCCACCATGGGAGGTCAGAAGATCCTGTCAAGGACACAAGAGTTTGTAGAGCCTCCATGTAGCATCATGGAAACGTGTTCAACAATGCCTTGTAAAACATGCCTTGAGTTTTCGAAGGACTATTTATTCTTGAACCTCTCGTTTGAGAAACCCATGAACATGAGGTGGAGGCTTAGTTTTCTGCTATATTCAATAGTGTTCTTCCTTGAGTAAGTGATGGATGGCCACCCATCCATGCATGAATTAAAATCCCAGAACACAAGAATTTTCTGTTCTTCTTTAATGGCACTACCTCATTGACTATTATTGATTATCTTGGTAACCTCTGATCCATTAAATTATTCTGAAGTAGTAATAAGGCTCACTTTTACCGATCCCATTGCTCCAACTCCCCTCAGTTCTTTCATCTTATCTTGAATATCTCGGAGGCAGACATTTTCATCCAGAAAAAGTGAAAGACACATGGCAACTGAAAAAGAATTGTAAGTGAAATGGTAGGCTTTAAAAATATAGTTGATTATAATTTGGGTTTTACATCACTTGCAATAATCATTTCAGCATTCTAAAAACAAAGAAGATGTTAAAGTTATAGGATTTGCATCTATAAGCACCCAAGAAAAAGTAAGAGGAGTCTCGATAGCTCAGCTGGTAGAGTACTCGCTTCACATACAAAGGGAACAGGTCAATCACTGATGATGCCAAGATTTTTTTCTGATTCCCCTGTCCACCCAGCAGTGAATGGGTAGCTGGATCTGCTAGATCAGGTGAAAAGTACTTTGCAAAAGACTTGAGTACTACCAAAAGGGTAGCAAACCATTGCTATTGCCCGTTTCATGCTGTAAAAACTTAGATTAACTCCAATCTATGGGCTTAAAGGCTCTGAAGGACTATTTGAAAAGAAAAAGTAAAACAACTGAGACTTACTAAAAGGAACATATGTAGACTCTAAAAGCATTATACAGGCATGTAAATGGTTGGTGAAAAAATTGTTGGAACTTTCTGAACAAGCAAAAATAGACCAACAGGAATAAAATATGGATTAATTAAGAAACACAACATAGATATGACACGTCAATTGACTAGTCAAATCACGTCACTTTTCCCAACTCATTTATAATACAATAAGCAGGTCCTTATTTTATGGTACCAAAAAAAAAAAAATCCCAATTATTTGAGAGAGAACATACATTTATGGTCCAGGTCTGAGTTAGTTGTAAAATGAAAGGAAGCAAGAAACTCTCTAGTGCTTTTCTTGCATTTCTTCAGTATTTACTAATTTGAACAAAATTCTTCACCAATGTTCATCTTATTTACTAGCAATGACTCTAATGTTCTGATGACATATATGACTATCCTTAGTCATGTTTTTTTCCCATACTAATAATCCTATTTGAGTCAGCATTACTTTGGGGAATGCACACCACTGACATCATCATTTACTTAGATAAGCAAACTGGAGTTTGCTCTCAACTGGACTTTTCGGTTTCTCCTATTGCATGTATTTGTTCATCATAACAAGAACAGGAGGCCTCGTTTCCTTATGAGAAAAAAAACAAAAACACATATATGCATCGAAAAAGAACTCCGACAAAAGCAAGTAATCTCATTCCAAGACAAAGAGAGAAAGCAAATTGGAAAACAGATATAGGGGTATAGTAAGTGACCTCCCTGCCCAATATGGGCAGTCAGGAATCCCGCCCAGTCAAACGGGAGAGTTTGTTTTTGTGTTCAACAGGTTCTGTTATACACAGAGTCAAAATAGAGGAATTTACATTGGGAGGATCGGAAATTTTTTTGTCTTTTAGAGGCTTCTGTTATGGCAGATTGGACTTTGCATGATTTATACTAAAAATTGTTATTTTAGAGCAAAGCTGAGATTTGCATCTTCTAATTGTTTTAAAATAAAAAAAACCAATAGCATCATTTCATCTAAATAAAAAAAATAAAAATCCAAACTGTCTGAAAAAGGCCTTAATTATTGTATCACTGGGGTTCTACATGGCGTCTTCAACGAGGTAAGTATACTTGTGTACCTTTACTTTACTCAAAAGTGATCAACGTATTTTTTCATTTCATGCTTTTTCAAATTAGACTTTTATTAAATTTTACCATTAAAAAGTAAAAATGAAAATGATAATCTAAAAAAAAAAAGTTTTTAAATCAAAGGGGAAAAAAATACAATGGATAACATAAATAATGCAGAAACATTGATGGGTGATGTGTGATAATAATTGAAATGAATGGAAATAACTCAGAAATTTAATTCATGGAAATCTTTGGATTATGGCTCCTTTGAACTCAAGCATGTTTCAGAATAAACCACATCGAATTATCATTGAAAATCCTTTTAAAAATTGATTTTAAGCTTTTGGTGGAAATCGATACCTTAATATCTCAGAAATAATGTTATCGAAGTACAACTTCTCAAAATATACTATAAAGCACACAAAAACACAATAGAAAAGGGAATAGGTAGTCAGAAAAGTGTGAAAAATGGAAAGTTATTTAGCTATTTTCTCAATTTGTCATTTTTCTAGAGGTATGGGATACTGTGTCAAATATTTCTCTGTCTCTTCCATGAAATTTTCTGAAAATTTCCACACTTATCATAGAGATAATGTATTACTCACCATAGAGAGTTTTTGATAGGGTATGTGCATATTGACTTATAATCCAAATTATACAATTTTTTATATCAATTTGTCAGAAAATTTTGATTTGCAACCTTTTACAACTTTGTAATGTTGAAATACAAATTCTATAAGCTAAACCCGTGAAATCTCTATGGTGACACAAAGTGCTACAATATTGATAAAAGGGAAGAATATGGAGGTTATTTCTTCATTCGCTTTTGTGGAAAATTTGCCACAAGATTGTTTTACTTTTTGATGCCAGATCCCCGAATTAGAAAGCAAAACGAGTATGAATACAGATAATGTATTTTTCTCACCAAAAATATTGTTTTTTAAATATCATATAATGACAATACAGAATTATTAAAACCGCCCAATATCGGCAATTCATTTTTATTTAGAAAAGACCCGAACAATCCCACAAGCATCATCAAAATGGCTGAGCTTACAGGCCACATTGACGGTACAAAGGCACAAACCATAGGAAAGAAAAGAAAACAGTACAGACAGTCTTCCATCAAATTTAAAACTAGAAACCTAAATGAAATATGAACTATTGATACATTGAAAATGATTT
>NW_027628576.1:0-3864 GCF_034508935.2 Berghia stephanieae | reverse complement strand
TGGAAAAAGCTGTAAGCTTAAAAAAAAAAAAAATTTTTTTATTCTCATTGTCTTTGGCACTTTTCTACACTTCTTCTTTTTTTTTCCAACATAAGTGCCTGCTCCCCTCATTTTCAAATTTAAAAATTCCCCCCAACCCCGGAGCTCTCAATGTCTCAAATCGTTTTTGTTTTTTTTTGTGTTGAAAATTTTGGGTATTAAAGTTTAAATGGGGTCAAAATATTCGCGTGGGGGTGTACGAACGAATCGGGGGGTCTCAAGAAGTGGGTGAGAGAGGGATTAGTTGACTTTGATTTGAAACGAATATTTTTGGTTCGTGGTAGTCACACGGGACACGTTTCCCACCCCCGGGGGAGTTGTCGTACCCATAAGGTCGCGGGTTAAAACCCCCACCACCGCCGCGAAAAAATTTTTATTCTCTATTGTCTTCTGGCACTTTTCTATTCACTTCATATCTTGTTGTTCCCAACACAAGTGCCTGCTCCACTCACTTTTCTGAATTAAAATTCACCCCATACACCGGAGCATACTAATGTCTCAATCGTTTCTATGTCATATGTTTGTGTTGAGAATATTGGCTATTAAGCTTAACTGTGGCCCAAAATTATTCGCGATGGTGGTGTACGAACGAATCGGCGGTCTCAAGGGAAGTGGGTGAGAGGGATCTAGTAATGACTTTGAGTTTTGAAACGAATATTTTTGTGTTCGGGATAGCCCCACACGGTAGAGCCACGCTCTCACCTGCCAGGCGGAGTTGTCGTCCCAAATTTAAGGTCGCAGGTTCAAACCCCACCACCGCCGCGAAAAATTTTTTATTCTCTATTGTCTTCTGCACTTTTCTATTCATTCATATCTGTTGTAACCCACAGAGTTCTACTATTTTACGGTAGACTTCTGTGGTTCAACCTATCTTATAAGCTAAAGAAATTCCCATTTCCATAATTAGATAACATCAAAAAGTCCATAGATACATTATTAAACTTTCAGCAACCCAACAAACGAGATTGTACCAAATTCCTCCCTACATAGCATGATTAAGCGCTTGATTAAAAGATTAAAAAATAGAAGAAAAGAAAGAACCCCTAAGCAAAGGGGGTGGAGGTAATTTTATTACCACACAGCCCTTCCTATAAAAGAGAGTCCGGATTTCCTATTGCACATACGGTGCCCCGGTCACTCATTACTCTGGGAGTGTACCCCATTGATTTAAAACAGGATGGTAGTCTGTGGTGTACCCTGATAACTTAACGGGCACTGAAATTGATTCGCGTTCTGTTCATACTGCCATTCGCTCATGTACTGCTTGAACCCTAGTCGAAGTGGACTTGGGTATTGTACATTATCATCTTTTATTAACAACAAGATATGAAGTGAATAGAAAGTGCCAAAGACAATAGAGAATAAAAATTTTTCGCGGGGTGGTGGGGTTTGAACCTGCGACTTATTGGTACGACAACTCCGCCTGGCAGGTGAGAGCGTGGCTTCTACCGGTGAGCTATCCACGAACACAAAATATTCGTTCAAAACTCAAAGTCATTACTGGATCCCTCTCTCACCCTACTTCTGAGACCGCCGATTCATTCGTAAACCACCATCGCGAATAATTTTGACCCCGCGTTAAGCTTAATAGCCAATATTCTCAACACAAACATATAACATAGAAACGATTGAGACATTGAGTATGCTCCGGTGTATGGGGTGAATTTTAATTCAGAAAAGTGAGTGGAGCAGGCACTTATGTTGGTAACAACAAGATATGAAGTGAATAGAAAAGTGCCAGAAGACAATAGAGAATAAAATTTTTTGCGGCGGTGGTGGGGTTTGAACCTGCGACCTTATTGGTACGACAACTCCGCCTGGCAGGTGAGAGCGTGGCTCTACCGTGTGAGCTATCCACGAACACAAAAATATTCGTTTCAAACTCAAAGTCATTACTAGATCCCTCTCTCACCCACTTCTTGAGACCGCCGATTCGTTCGTACACCACCATCGCGAATAATTTTGACCAGCAGTTAAGCTTAATAGCCAATATTCTCAACACAAACATATAACATAGAAACGATTGAGACATTGAGTATGCTCCGGTGTATGGGGTGAATTTTTAATTCAGAAAAGTGAGTGGAGCAGGCACTTATGTTGGTAACAACAAGATATGAAGTGAATAGAAAAGTGCCAGAAGACAATAGAGAATAAAAATTTTTCGCGGCGGTGGTGGGTTTGAACCTGCGACCTTATTGGTACGACAACTCCGCCTGGCAGGTGAGAGCGTGGCTCTACCGTGAGCTATCCACGAACACAAAATATTTCGTTTCAAACTCAAAGTCATTACTAGATCCCCTCTCACCCACTTCTTGAGACCGCCGATTCGTTCGTAAACCACCATCGCGAATAATTTTGACCACAGTTAAGCTTAATAGCCAATATTCTCAACACAAACATATAACATAGAAACGATTGAGACATTGAGTATGCTCCGTGTAGGTAATTTTTAATTCAGAAAGTAGTGAGCATAGCACTTAATGTTGGTAAACAAGATATGGTGAATAGAAAAGTGCCAGAAGACAATAGAGATAAAATTTTCGCGATGGTGGTGTTTGAACTGACTATGGTCGTTCAACGCCACTGGCAGGTGAGAGGTGGCCTATGATGACTATCGAGTTCTGAAACGAAAATATTTTGTGTTCGTGGATAGCTCACACGGTAGAGCACGCTCTCACCTGCCAGGCGGAGTTGTCGTACCAAAGGTCGCAGGTTCAACCCCACCCCGCGAAAAATTTTATTCTCTATTGTCTTCTGGCACTTTTCTATTCACTTCATATCTTGTTGTTACAACATAAGTGCCTGCTCACTCACTTTCTGAATTAAAAATTCACCCATACACCGGAGCATATCAATGTCTCAATCGTTTCTATGTTATATGTTTGTGTTGAGAATATTGGCTATTAAGCTTAACTGCTGGTCAAAATTATTCGCGATGGTGGTGTACGAACGAATCGGCGGTCTCAAGAAGTGGGTGAGAGAGGGATCTAGTAATGACTTTGAGTTTGAAACGAATATTTTTGTGTTCGTGGATAGCTCACACGGTAGAGCACGCTCTCACCTGCCAGGCGGAGTTGTCGTACCATAAGGTCGCAGGTTCAAACCCCACCACCGCCGCGAAAATATTTTTATTCTCTATTGTCTTCTGGCACTTTTCTATTCACTTCATATCTTGTTGTTACCAACATAAGTGCCTGCTCCACTCACTTTTCTGAATTAAAAATCCACCCCATACACCGGAGCATACTCAATGTCTCAATCGTTTCTATGTTATATGTTTGTGTTGAGAATATTGGCTATTAAGCTTAACTGCTGGTCAAAATTATTCGCGATGGTGGTGTACGAACGAATCGGCGGTCTCAAGAAGTGGGTGAGAGAGGGATCTAGTAATGACTTTGAGTTTGAAACGAATATTTTTGTGTTCGTGGATAGCTCACACGGTAGAGCCACGCTCTCACCTGCCAGGCGGAGTTGTCGTACCAATAAGGTCGCAGGTTCAAACCCCACCACCGCCGCGAAAAATTTTTATTCTCTATTGTCTTCTGGCACTTTTCTATTCACTTCATATCTTGTTGTTACCAACATAAGTGCTGCTCCACTCACTTTTCTGAATTAAAATTCACCCATACACCGGAGCATACTCAATGTCTCAATCGTTTCTATGTTATATGTTTGTGTTGAGAATATTGGCTATTAAGCTTAACTGCTGGTCAAAATTATTCGCGATGGTGGTGTACGAACGAATCGGCGGTTCAAGAAGTGGGTGAGAGAGGGATCTAGTAATGACTTTGAGTTTGAAACGAATATTTTTGTTCGTGGATAGCT
>NW_027628575.1:0-3868 GCF_034508935.2 Berghia stephanieae | reverse complement strand
TCCCCAACCCACATTCACCATTGGCCACCGTCTTTTCCAATGTGTGGAAAACCCCAGCCCAACGTCACGAGTAATTTGATTAAGACGAGCAGTATCATCGTTATATCAGTGCCCCAGTAGATAAATTATAAGATTATTGCAATTTTGCGGTTGGGAATTCTGGACGCATTCCCAATCGCTGCGAGAGTTTGCGAGTACGAGACGGTAACAGAATTCGGTTGTCTAAACACAAAAGTGCAGGAAGTACTGTCTTCTACCACTTCTACCCCTCTGTTTGCGGTTTATTCATTCACAAGTCTGACATTCTAAATGGGAAGTAGAAGTCGTGACGTCACAGCAGAAGTCTTGACGTCACACCTTCCTTTCGTACTGTTCAAAACCCTATGGAAGTTTGTAACATTCCTCTGAACAATGCATTAAAACTATGATTAGGTTACATATTAATGCTGTGCATTTTTATTTTTGGCCCCCAAAAAAGTTAATATCGCCTAAACAGCACGCTAAGTATCGTTGTTGGCTAGGGACCCCTTGTAAAGCGCTTTGAGGTCGTTTAGTGGATATCGCGCTTATAAATGCTCACATTTTTAGTTTAATTTTTCATTGACAGTATTTTTCTCTATCTAGTTTATTCTGCCTTGATCCCAGAGTGACTCTTTTAGAATGAAATAATGATACCGTTGGTCGTCTACCTGCTTTGGTTTATTTCATTTAGAGACATGGCAGTTTGAGGACACAAATTGTTTGTTAAACTTAATATTTAATGATATCCTTTCTATTTATATCTGCAGGATGTCACTAGAACCGTAGCCATCGTTAACTTATAGCCTCACACTAAAACTTGTCTTTTGACGTCATTTATAGATTAGTGCACCGTCATGTGAGCAGCAGTCGTTAGTAGTGCCCAAGGAAATAGATTATGATCCCATTGGTTGAACTATTGAAAATAACTCACGATTTGTTTTCTTTTGTGGTCAAAGACTTGTCTTTTGACGTCATTTATGGTCAGTGTCAGGCTATAGGTAGTATGCGCTTGGCTAAGAACATTGCCATCCGGAAGTATAATGGACCAACACACAAAAATATGCGTAACAATGAACTTTTATTGTCTGGTTAATACAGTTTAGTGAGAATTACTAACAAACGCGGATAGCAAAATATAATAACAAAGGCTTGCGTGACGTCATCTTCGTTCTATCTATATAAGTTTATGATGGCTACGCTGGAACCGTAGCCATCGTTAACTTATAGCCTAACACTGACCAAAAAATGACGTCAAAATGCCAGTCTTTGGCCACAAAAGAAAACAAATCGTGAGTTGTATTCAATACTTCAACCAGTGGGACCACTTGTTTCCATGAGCACTACTAACGACAACTCACTAGGCGGTGAAAAAACCAAGTAATGACGTCAAAATGCCAGTCTTTTTGGGTTTCAGTGTCAGGCTATAACTTAACTGAACCGTAGCCACCTAACTGGTGATCTAAAAGCAACAACACCCAAAGAGAAGGGTCGTATTAGTGGCATCAACTTAAATCATTCTATGTTTTGTAAATAACCATTGATGTTTGTCCGAGCGGAATGGGAATGATCTATAGATAGAATGCGCTTGGCCAAGGAGTTCACAACATTGCCATCCGGAAGTATAACGGACCAACACACAAACTCTGTGTAACCATGAACTTTTATAGTCTGGTTAATACAGTTTAGTGAGAACAAACTCACAAACGCGGATGGCAAAAACAATAACAAAGGCCTGAGTGAGTCATCTGCATACTATCTATAGATAGAATGAAGTTGATGTGTTCACCCAGGTCTTTGTTATTGTTGTTTTTTGCCATCGACGAGTAAGATGAATTGAACAAGATGGTCTATATATGAATGTATAAATATGTAAATGATTAAATAAAAATTGAAATAAACAGATAAAGTAGATGAATAGAAAATTAGAATATATAGATAATAAAATAAACCAACAGCTTCCTTTCCCTCCCTTTTCCTCCTCCTCCTCCCTTCCTCCCCCCCTTTCCCCCCTTTCCTTTTCTTCTTAAATTTTTCAAGTCCCCTTTTTTTAATTTCCCCCTAAAGAAAAAAAAAAATAATAAATAGGTTTTCTTTTACAAAAAACCCTTCCCCAAAGCGCTTTACATGGGGGCCCCCTGCCCAGCAACAACACTTTAAACATTTTAGAACCGGACATGTCGCCTTTAGGGGGATATCATTACAATTTTTTTTTAACCGACAGAGACAAACTGTCAACGGCCTTTGTCCCTCTTTTTTTACACATGAGTATGTTGAGAGAAGGTGGTAAAAGCGTTTTTTCCCAAAGGGGGACCCCCCAACCCTATGCGCCGAGTGAAGGCTCAAACCCCAGGACCTTCACCTGTCTAGTGTCATGCCACTGGGCCCCACATAGCCCCCCCCACCCCAAATAAGAAACGAGTCAAGCCATCTCGTTTTTTCAAAAAACGAAGTTCAATATTTAATCATGATCCAAGTTCCCTTGGCCTTTCCGCCCTTTTCTCCCCCCCATCGGAAATGGAAGTAAATGTTTGGGGGGGGGAGATGCTGATGTCCCTTTTCCCCCCCCCCTCCCCCCCAATCCCCCGCCCCTCCCCCTCTTACTTGCACTATTTTAACTAGGCATACATGGGGATGCAAATTTTAAACTAGGGTACTCACCATTTCTTGCCTCAGATCAATCAAACAACACGGGGAAAAATTTATATAGATGCTTTGCCCTTGGCTAAGAAAAACTCACAACAAATTTTCACCGGAAATAGAAGTATAGATAGTATTTCAGATGGAAAGAAAATCAAAGTCTTTGTTATTGTTTTTGCCCTCCCCCGTTTATGAGTACCCTTTTCAATGAACTGTATTAACCCGACTTTTTAAACGTTCATTTGGGTACACACCGTTTTGGGTGTTGGTCCGTTATACTTCCGGAAAGGCAAAGTTATGAGTTCTTAGCCAAGCGCATTTCTATCTTTGATAGTTCGAAAATGACCCTAAATATGTCTTTGTTATTGTTTGCCATCCCGCGTATATGAGTACTTCTCACTAAACCCGTATTAATCCGACTTTTTAAACGTTCATGGATACACAGGGGTTTTGTTTTGTTGGTCCGTTATACTTCCGGATGGCAATGTTTTTTGAGCTTCTTCGCCAAGGCCCCATACTATCTATATGTAACCTTTTAACGTTTTTTGTTGGGATAATAGTGTTTTTTGTGAGAATTTAGGGTTTACTCAGGTTTTTGTTATTGTTTATGACCCTCCATGTTTAAAGGGGTAATTCCACTAAAAATGTATTAAAACCCGACTATAGATAGTTCGAAGATGAAGTCACTCAGGTCTTTTTTTATTTTTTTTTTTTGGTTTTTTTTCCACCACGTTTATGGGGTAACCCCTCCACTAAACGGTTTTTAGATAGTATGCGCTTGGCTAAAAAAGCTCACCCAAAATTGCCATCCGGGAAAATATAAAAGGACCAACACACAAAAAATCTGTTTTAAACCCCCATTTATAGTTGGATTTAAAACTGTTAAGTGAGGGAAATTTCTCATAAACGTGGATGGCAAAACAAAATAACAAAAAACCTGAGTGACATTTAACTGCGAACTATCTATTTATCCACACATAGTTTTGTGTGTTGATCCGTTTTTACTTCCCCCCTGGGTAATGTTGTGAGCTTCCCTTTGCCAAGCGCCCCCTTAACCCCCCATCTACAAACCGTCAATATTAACACAGTTTTTTTAAAGTATGCGCTTGGCTAAGAAGCTCATAACATTGCCATCTCCGGAAGTATAAGGGACCAACACACAAAACTGTGTGTACCCATGAAGTTAAGTCGGGTTAATAAGTTAGTGAGC
>NW_027628574.1:0-3867 GCF_034508935.2 Berghia stephanieae | reverse complement strand
TCATCATTATTTATTACAATGAGATGATAATAATAAAAAAATAATAGTAATAATAATAAAAATGATTGAATGAAATGGATATTTTTTGAGATCTTGACAATGTTTAGAAGTGAAGTTGGTGTATGCCCTCTGTTTTGGTTCCTTGTTTAAATAATATCCATCGGGTTTGTGCGGGAAATTTTTTTCATCTCGTCAGAGCATGTTCCAAACCCGTTTCCATCTTTGTTTCTTTATTCGCGTACTGACTGGTTTACTCTTGCATCTGTCAATACATCCCATTACTGATTTTGTCTGGCCAATGTCCCCCAATAACCGTCTAAATTTGTTTGTGATGAAGGGAGTTTAATGCAAAAAATATTACTTCGTACCACACTCACTACTACACTACTTAACTACTTACTACTACTACACAATTACTACTACTACTACTACTACTACACTACTACTACTACTACACCCCAACCACCATTGATACAGACGATACAAGTTATTTTACGTTTTATTTTATTTGTTTTCCACATTGATTTGTGTATTGTTGGCTGAGAAGGGTTTGTCCCCGAAACGTCCTTGTCTGTATTTTTCCCAACAAGCCCTCCATTTCATCTTTCATTAGTATTTTCCGATCACCGGCGTCAGCACCCCCACCTTTTCTAAAAATTAAAGAGGAACCTCTTATTGCCTGAATTGCAAATTTGTGTATTTTGCTTCTAGTCAGAAGATGAAACTTGGATATCAACTTTTTAAAAAATGATAAATGTACTAAGATTGACTAAGATTGCTTTAGATTGCCTTCTTTGCTTTAAAACAACAAAAACTTGTTTATGATCTTTACTGCACCTTTAAAAATTTTAAATCAAAGTTTTTATGATTATAAGCCCTCATTTTAAATTTCTTTTTTACTGAATTTCCCCCCCCCCCCCCCCCCCCCTTCAAGGCCTTCGGATTATTTGGCCTCCAAGAAACCAAACGTCATGAGGGACCAAAAGATTGAAACTTTACTGCAAAACGTTAAAATCTGACCAAGTTCACATAAAATGGTAAGTGCACGATTTTTACTTGTAGATTAACAGTCTTAGAGACCCGAGTCTTGACTGTTATCTTTCCTAGTCTCTAACGGGTGGTATATCTTTATAGATAATGATGTAAGATGACCCGCCATTATATTTTTCTTACCCACACGTTTGTTTGGAATCAGTCTCCACATTGTAATAGAAACGTCAACGAATACCTTTTTGTATTTGTAGCCCAGATTTGAAACTTTTAGAAAGCCTAGCTGTGACAAATTATTTTCTGTCATCTTTTACCGAACGCGCTCTTCTTTATATATATATATTTAAAAAAATAATTTATTTATTACTTTATTGTATTATATATAATACTAATATAAATTGCCTTTCTACACCTTTTTTTTAATAGGTGATTATTATCTCTGGCCTAGGAATTAAAAAATAATTGGAAGTGACATGACCGACCACTATCAACGAAATACACTAAGTTTCACAGACATACATTCACACACACACACACGCATGCAGCGCACACACACAAACACATGCTACACCTGTTGTCTTAACCATGGCTCTGTTTAAATTTAAATATTGTTGATCTCAGTTCCACTGACTTCATAAAATATCCCGTCATTAATCTACAAATTCATTGATATGATACTCACAAAATTTGTCATTGAATTATATTTAGTAGTAGTCACTTATTCAGTGATGTCAAAACTCCCGTTTCACACGGGAAAAAATCCGGTTTGGAGCAAAAATTTCTGGGTTGCAGGCAACTTACTTTTAAATTCCAGTGAGGTCAATCACCATCACCACATCATCGTTACCACCACTACTACAACCACCACCAACTCATCATCATTAGCACTACTACTACAACCACAACATCATCATCACAACCACTACTACTATAACCACCACCACAACATCTTCATCACTACTGCTACTACAACCACCACCACCATATCATCATCACTACCACTACTACTACTTACTACAATCATCAACACCAACACATCATTATCAATACCACTACTACTACAACCACCAACACCACATCACCCTCTCTACCATCAGTTCTACAATTATTACCATTAGGTTTTGGAGCCCTTACTTCATTTGAAATAAGGAAATTTGGGATTTTATTTGGCATTTTGTTTACATATCATAATATAGTTCTAATCAGTTATGTATTTAGAAATATACAAAATTTAAGCACAATGCCAAATACCATACTCGTGTGTGGAAATTCATTTTCGGCATTGAAATTCCTCCGAGTGGTGTCTGAAATTCCTGTGAGCCAAATTTAAAGTTGGCATCTCTGCTTGTTGTTATTCCCCAAAAATATAAATTTATGTGTGGATGTCAATTTTGTGGTTTCGCTAAAAAATCATACATTGTTGCCAAAACATATTCATCTTCCTTCTCTACAGGTTTCATAATGGAGAGATGATGCCAGCTCAGGGAAAATACTATGATCTCAACAGACAAGGCACCATTCTTCGTTTCACTGAAGTTCAAGTCATACACAGAGGCCAGTACAAGTGTCGTGTGGAGAACAAATTGAACAAAGAAATGGTTGAATCAAAAACCCGCTTTCCTTGTTGTGCATGGTATGTTTGCATTATATATCGAAAAGAATATTGACTTATAGTTTCTTGATTTATACATCTAATTATTTTATTTTTGTAGATGATGTGCAGTGAATTTAAGTTTTTATGGGGCTATCTTTATTGGTTATCAGTAATGTATTCAAATAGATTTTTCTTGAAAGTCGGAATGTGTTTTGTAAGAATTGTAATAGACATAGCTCTAGATTAAATTAATCCAGTGAATGATTCTTGTTTTAAATCTAGTACAGTTTTTCAGCAATGCTTTAGGAATCATGAAATATTGGTCAAATGCATAACATAAATTGAATATGAAATCGTTTAAAACATTTTTATTCTGATCATAACTCATGCCATTGTTACTTGTCATATAATGCAATTAATTTATTTTAAATTTAGTAATTTGGACAATATAAATCTTAAATTTTTTTTGTGATTAGATAAAATGTTTGAATTTCCCTAAAGCATAAGACCTTTAGTCAAGAGGCAAAATGTCATAAGAAATAAACATCAAACCAAGTTATGTTATCTACTTTTTTACTGGCATTGAAATGACCTTAAAGATGACCCAACTATCGTAGATCCCCTGAAAATATACATCTTGTCACTAGGATTGTGGTGTGACATTATTTCATTTGTTATTTTTGTCTCGAAAAATTGTATATTATGTTTTCAAACCAATGAAATTCCTTTTCTGGATACATTCACAGTCAAGGGGAATTTAAACCCTTTTTTTACAAGCTGTAGCATAGTATGAAGCAGTTATGGGGAATGGGAGTTCTGGAAAGGGATGACTATAGATGCATACATTTTATTGAATTGTGGTGTGATTTATTATATTATTTTGATTTGAATTAGTTCAACAAACTTATTGTTGATTTTAAATTGAAAAATACATTTTATATATATTATATATATATATATATATTTTATATTATTATATATATATTATACATTTTCTTATTTAACAGCCCCTGTGGTTATTATCAATAAGAAACTGTCAAACAAGAGAGACGGGGTTCTTGTTGATTCCAAAATGTCCATCACTTGTAAGGCTGCTGGTATTCCTACCCCGTGGTAGAATGGCGCAAAAATGGAAAGGCGGTGAGTAAGAAATGCTTCATTGTTTGCACCATACCATTAATTCTAAGATACCAAAAGCATGTTTCATTTGAAAAAAAATAGAATGTGATAAAATCTTTTATCAAAAATTTGAAAAACAAATTCAAAATTGTTTTTTATTTTTA
>NW_027628573.1:0-3867 GCF_034508935.2 Berghia stephanieae | reverse complement strand
AATTTTTTTGGTCCAGCGGTGTTGGCCCCTTATAGGGTTCCATTGTATTAAGCAAAGCAATCAATGACAGTATTTGCTCACTTTCATCTTTATTTTATTTATTTATGTGGTATCATGGAATTTATACAATCTTTAAATGATAAAATGTTTTTTTCTTTTATTACAAGCTATACTTATAATTATTATTATTATTATTATTATTATTATTATTATTATTATTATTATTATTATTATTATTATTATTATTATTATTATTATTATTGTTATATTTCTCTTCTTCTTCTTCTTCTTCTTCTTCTTCTTCTTTCTTCTTCTTCTTTCTTCTTCTTCTTCTTTCTTTCTTCTTCTTTCTCTCTACTTCTTTCTTCTTCTTCTTCTTTCCTCTACTTCTTCTTCTTCTTTCTTCTTCTTCTTCTTCTTCTTCTTCTTCTTTTTCTTCTCTTTCTTTCTTTTCTTCTTCTCTTCTTCTTCTTTCCTCTTCTCTTCTTCTTCTTCTTCTTTCTTCTTCTTCTTCTTCTTCTTCTTCTTCTTCTTCTTCTTCAATTAATATTCTGGGTGGGGATCCTGACCTCCCATAGCGGGGCAGGAGGTACATACTGTGTCTTCTATCTCCTTATATATCTGTTTTCCAACATGCTTTCTGTCTTTGTCTTGGAATGAGGTTACTGATTTTGTCCTGGCCCTTTCCGGAGTCCTGGCTGGGAGGGAAACAGTCAAAATGCATAGTTATTGTTTTGGAGATGATATTTTTTTTCCTTGTAAATCATCTCTCTGTTATGTGTTTATATTTGTTATTTTTAATGTATATGCAAGCATTTGAGTGTATTCCTCTTTGTTGGATTTTGTGCTTGTGTCTGGATGAGACTTATAGGTGATCTCAAACTAAGTGCATTGGTGGTATGCTCTTGGAATCTACATCTGATCCCTATTTTGTTCCAGTTCCCCTATGTCTTACTTTTTCTTGGGTGCTTTAATTGTAATTCTAGAAACTTTTTACTATCCCATTTTTTTCCTTTTTACTGCGCTGATATGACCTTAATGTGTTGCAAGCGCCGTAAAACCCTTAAAAACAAAAACAAAACATCAATTATTATTATTATATTATTATTATTATTATTATTATTATTATTATTATTATTATTTTATTATTATTATTATTATTATTATTAATATTATTATTATATTATTATTATTATTACTAGCCCTGCTCCTTATATTACTACTACTATACTACTACTACTACTACTACTACTACTATACTACTACTACTACTACTACTACTTACTACTTCTACTACTACTACTACTACTACTACTACTACTACTACTATACTACTACTACTACTACTATTACTACTACTACTACTATACTACATACTACTACTAACTTCACTACTACTACTACTTACTACTACTAACTACTCTACCACCACTACCACCACCACCACTACTACTACTACTACTACTACTACTACTACTACTACTACTACTACTACTACTACTACTACTTCTACTACTACTACTACTACTACAAGACGAAGTCTTAAATGTTCCTTTTGTCCTTGAAATTCCAGAATGCCATATCCCTGGTGAATCCAGTTCCTGGTATGACTCTACAGGATTTATCCCTTTTTCCAAAAATGTTTGTTGGGGAAAATTCTTTTCCCCTCAAAAGGGTTTTATTTTTATGTGAAATGCTTGTGCCAACTTTTTTTCCCTTCCTCTATTTTTTTCATTCGTCAGATTTATAATTAGCTTTAAATGTTTTTTTTTTGGCCTAAAAAAAAGGGGTTAAAACTATGGTACCATTCATATGTCTGTGACATTTTTAAAAAGGTCTCAATAATGGCCCAAAGCTTGTTTTTTGGTTTTTTTAGGTTTTCAAAAGTCGATGGAAAGGTCCAAAATTGACCACTGCTGTGGGGGGTTTTTGCAAAATTTGAGTGTTGAAAAAGGGTTCTTTACTACTTCTTCCCCATGCATACTCAAGTTTTAAAATAAAAATTAAAGGGCCCCTTTTTAACAGTTTTTTCTTGTCGGGAAAAAAAATGTAGTATTGTTATAAAGCGTATGTTGCCAAATTTTTTAAGTGTGTTGTTGGCTGGGGCCCCCTTATATGTTTTAAATGCCTTTTTTATTCCAAAGTTTCCCTTGTCAACATTAGGTCGGGGGAAAAAAAAAATTTTTTGGGAAACGGATATTTTTTTGGTATTTTTTCCTTGACACATTTGGTGTTGTTGCTTATGGTATCTCTATACTAAAAGGCCCTTTTTTCTTTTTTAAATTTTGTTGTTATTTCAGCCCTAGCCAAAAAAAGTGGGGAAATTCATTTCCATTTAATTTAAACCCAATTACAAAAATGCTAGAATTTTTTTGGGGGACGGGAAAAATGTTTCAAACCAAAATTTAAATAAAATCTTAAAAAAAAAAAACCCCAAAAAAAAAAAAACCCCAGCAAACAAACTAAAAAAACATATGGAACAATATTTTTAAATTTTAAATTTTTTTTTATTTTAATTTCCTTTTATATATTATAAAATGATAGATGGTGAACTATTCGAGCTATCTTATTGTATGAGTTTTGGGCACACTTTGACCCCCCAGAGAACTATGTTATTTCGTGAAGTCTACACTCGTATGATAAGCACCCCCCACTTTTTTCCCTTCTTCCAACGGGGGGAAAAGGGGGCCCCCTGATGGGATGGCATTTTGGTTAAGTTTCCCAGACCCTTATTTTTGCAACATTATCTATGCAAAGTTGCAATATGAATCACATGTATTCTTTTTAAAAAAAAAATTGAAACAAAATTTTTTTAGTGGAAAAAAAATTTTTAAAAATTTAATATTCCCAAAATTTTCCCCGAAGGAAAATCCATTTTTTTCTTTTTGATAATTTTTTTGTATGTAGAAATGTCCTTTTATGAAACCATAGTCTATCCCTAAGGGTTTTGGGAAAATGGCCCCAAAATGGTTTCCTTTAAAAAGTTGAATCAAATAATGCCTTTTTTAAAAAGGGGTTTTTTTTAAAATTTTAAAAAGACTATAAAGTGAAAGTTAATGTCGAAAATTTAAAAAAAACTAAATTTATTCTTATCAATAAATAAAAATAAAAATTTTCCCCAAAACTCAATTACAATTAATTTTTAAAATTTATCTTTGCATGTTTAAAAACCCCCAAAAAAACCTTTTGAAATGGCAGGTTACAAATGATTTAACGTTGGGGTTTTATTTTTTTTGAAATGAAATGCGAGGCATGGGGGGGAGAATTTCGGTGAAACTCCCAAAATAAGGGATTTTGATTGTTTTGTTTGGAATCTACATTTTTTTTTCCCATTTGAACCCCTTTTTATTTAACCCTTTTTTTGGGTGCTTTTAATTGCAATTCTAGAATTTTTACCATCCCATTTTTTTTCCCTTTTCTGGCGTGATATATTGATGTGTTAGAAACGCCCTAAAACCATTTTTTAAAAAAAAAAAACAAATGCGAGGCATTGTGGGGAAACATTTATTTTGCCAGTGAGATTAGAAACATAAGATTTTATCAGAATTTTTTCTTCGCATTTTTCCTAGTATGAATGATTTTATTTTGTTGGGAAAAAAAAAACTTATTTATTTTGTTTTAAAAGCAACCAAAATGAAATTGGGCCTTTGGAAAAAGGTAATTGTTTTTGTTAAAATTTTTTTTTTAGTTTTATTTATTACATGGAAAAATCATTTCTCAAGTTGAAAAAAATTGCACAAGCACAATTTAAAAGAAAAAGAAATTTTTTGGTTTGGTTTTTTAAAAATACTAACGTATTGACGCCCTATTTGAAGCAAAAGTAAGACGTTTTTGGGGGTTGAGAAAAATTTTTCCCCTTTAAAATCT
>NW_027628572.1:0-3870 GCF_034508935.2 Berghia stephanieae | reverse complement strand
AACCCGTCCTCTTTCCCTGTGGGGGGACTTGGGTATGGGAAGTGAGAAGGACAAAATGCTTGCGCCCTCATCTCCCGTATGAAACACAATGAACTGAGTATTAAAACAAAAACAACTGCATCCTGTTTTAACCCAGTAATCTGATCTTCTCTGTGTTTTTTTTTAGTTTTTTTTTTCTATCTTAAAAATGGATTTGTCTAATATCGTTTTCCCCTCCACTTATTGATTCTTAAAACTAAAAAAATAGATAGGGGATTGGTGAAAATGTTTTTTTTCTAATTTGCCAATGTTTTCGAATGAAAATTTCACTTTTTTTTTTTTTTTTTTTTTTGCTTAAATTTCTTAAAAAAAGAAAAAAATTTCCGATTGAAATTGTAGGAAATAGCATCATCGGTTGCTCTCGATTCATTTCTTCAAAATGTATCAGATTTTTTTTTTGGAAAGGGATTTCAGATATTGTTTTTTTGTTGTCTTTGGGAAATGTGTTTTTACCCCAGAATTATTTGGAGAAGAAAATTTCATCGCTCCTTTAATCTGAGACATTTGTGTTATATTAATAAGAATCTGATTAGAGTTGCCTCTCTTTTTTAGTTTATTCATACTGGAAGGTAAAGGTGAATGCAAACAGCAAATAATACTGAATATCTAGTCGTGAAGGAGGAGGGGGAAATAAAGACTTGACAGAAGGAAAAGGGAAATTTATTTCTGCCGGGAAAATTTATGTGTCTTTTTCATTCTTTTTTTCCTGGAAATAATAATGTGTCATTTTATTCTTTTTTTTTCCTGGAAAATGTGTCATTTTATTCTTTTTTTTCATGGAAGATTGTGTCATTTTTTTTCTTTTTTCCTTTGGAAATAATGTGCATTTTATTCTTTTTCTGGAAAAAAAGCGTCATTTTCTTCTTATCTGATGGTATTTTACTGTGTTCTACTTTTCTACTTTTTTCACTGTGAAGGGAATACAAGTTTTCAAGATAGGGGGAAAGGATGGATCACAGATTTATTTAAAAATTGATCGGGTTTTTTCCTGAATTCGAATTTTGTTTAAATCTTTTTCTTGTTTATTTTAATGTTAACTGCCTTAGTCTAAGGGACTTTATTTTTAAAAACCAAACAAAAACAAAAACCCAAACCAATCTACAAAATGGGATATTATAATTATATTTACACCAACTAGATTATCCATAAATGCCAGGGGGGTTTTTGATAAAAAAAAAAAAATTTTTGGCCTCAACATATCGATCTGGTAAATTTTTTTTGAAATTAAGGAGGTGAAGAAAATTGGGGGTTTTAAGTTGTAATGTCTCCAGTCTCTGGAGTTTTGTGAAATGAGGTGAAGAAAATTGAGTTTTTGGTTATATTATTTCCCGTCTCTGAAATTTATGACTTTTTAAAGTTGAAATTTTAAGAGCCAAAATAGACTTGACTCAAAAATTTAGGGCTTTTTTTTACAGCTCAACTGTAATAAATTTTTTAAAAATGGAAAATTAGATTTAAGGATCAGTTTCACCTCCCTCATGGCGTTCCAATTGCTCAAAATTTGGGTTTGAGCCACTGAATCGCTACACATGAAAATGGGACCGAGATTGATCCTGGCTGAAGTTAAGATTTTTTTTTTTCTAATCCCCTCATTCACCCCAGCAGTGATTGGGTAGCTGGATCTCTATTGTTAGATCAGGTGTGGAAGGTACTTTGCCATAGATTAACATCTCATCCAAAGGGTAGCAAGCAATTGTGCATGTCCGTTCACGCTAGAGGAACCAGGATAAACTCCCGTCTCTCCAAGTGGGGCTAATGACTCTGAAGGACCACTCACTTTACATCGCCATAAACCGTTTTGATACGATTGGTCATATATTTGGAGATAAAGATAAAAGGAGTAAATCTGACTCATGTATGAACAACACAAAACAAACGACGTCACATATCTACACACTGCTATGTTGTTTCATAAAAGCAAGAACTTTGGCATAACAATTCTCTTCACTCTGTCATCTCTTGATTCCATCAATTTGTTCGCTGAGAAAATCTTCAATCATAGTGCGGCTATGTTGTCTAGTGGTATGACACTCGCTTTCGGACGGAAGGTCCTGAGTTCGAGCCTCGCGCTTGGCGCATAGTTGAGATCCTTGGAAAAGGCTCTTTACTCACTTTCTCTCACCGTACTCAGGTGTAAAATGAGTACCTGGCTGTTAACAGCGTTGTGTTTGTCCGAAAAAATTGTATATCGCCAAACAGGCGGCATTGTCCCTTCCTACATGTTAAATGTTGCTGTTGACGAGGGCCTCCTTGTAAAGCGCTTTGAGTACATTTAGTGGAAATTGCGCTATATAAAGCTCAATTTTTTTCAATGCTTTTGTTGTGACGGCGTCAAATTATCTGTAATGTCTGTCAATTTTTAGCTTCATGTAGCAGCGGGTGATCGAACTCTGTAACTTTGGGGTGTTGAGAAAAGCTGTAGCTGAGTCATGCTGCCCATAATAAGGCTATATTATTCTAATGTAATGAAAGCATTTGTAAATTCATTTTATGGTACTCATCTAATAGATAAAAAGCCTTTGTTTCAATTTCAATTTATTTTTAATCATTTCACTTTCAAGCTCTTTGTGAAAATTTTTGTTTACTTTTCTATTGTGAGTGATTTTTAAAAAAAAAAGATACATTGTCATGTTTAAAAAAAGATCTGGGGATTCATGATTATTTTTTTTCATCACTGCCTTTGTTTTTATTCTCTTTTCTTTAGAACAAAAATGAATGTATAACAGCTTCAAACAATAAAAATATACCAGTACAGAATGTTTTGGGGGGTTAAAAAAAACCAAAACCCCTTTTTCAACCCCCCATGCAAAATAAAAAAATAAATGCTCAATTCCAGAAATGTCTGAGAAATATTGGCATCCTTTCTGCAAGTAAAAAAAAATCTTGATTTAAACAGGTTATGCTGTTATTTGTAAAAAAAAAGTTGCGGCTATGTGGTTTTTGGTATGACATTCGAAACGGGAAGGGCCTGGGTTTGAGTCTCCTCCCCGGCATATTAGTCCTTGGAGAAGGCCCTTACTTACATGTTCCTCCCTACTGGGTGTAAAATGAGTACCTGGGCCTTAACAGGTTTCCCTTTGGGCCAAAAAAAAAAAGTTATTATCTCCTAACAGGCATCAGTCCCCTCCTACATGTTAAATGTTGCCGGGCCGGGTCCCCCTTTTAAAGGGGTTTGAGCACATTTAGTGGATATTCTTATATGACAGCCCAATGTTTTTTTAACGATGTGTGGTAGTGGTTTAAATAAACAAACAAACTTGAGCTTTTATATAGCGGAATTATATCCCCTAAAAGTGCTCAAAGCGCTTTACAAAGGGTCCTTTACAAACAGCAACATGTAACATGGAGAAGAGACATGTGCCTGTTAGGCAATATTACAAATTTTTTTTCCGCAGAGACATGCTGGGTTAACGGCCAGGTACTCATTTTACACCTAGTACGGGAGAGAATTGAGTAAAGAAAAAAAAAAAGTATATATGGCCAATATTTCTCTCGCTTTCTTTCTTTTGTGTTGATTTTTCCACTAAATTGCCTTTACTTTATTCTGTAATATCAATATTGGACACTGAATATTTCTTTTGTGTTAATTAAACGGAGAGGAGGTTAAAAACCGCTTTTATTTTTGTTGTTTTGTTATTATTATTTTTTTTATTAATATTTTTATTTTTACATTACACCTCCGTGAAATTTTTTTATCTACATTTGATAATTTTCACTTATTAATATATGACATCATTTGGGAAAACTAGGATTCCATTTTTTCCCGAAGACAGGGGAAACCAAAAATTTCCCAAAATTTTTGGGCGGGGGGGGGGGGGGGGGGGGGGGGGG
>NW_027628570.1:0-3878 GCF_034508935.2 Berghia stephanieae | reverse complement strand
CACTTTTGGGCCACAAAAAAAGGACCTGCAGTTGTTAGGCGCAATAAATTTTCAGGAAAAGGGACAACACTGTTTTACACCAGTGAGATCTTTTTTTTTTTGTTAAAAATTTTTCTTGCAGTGGACTTCGCCCAACAAAACCTATTTTAAACCTTCCTGTTATTTTTAAAAGTGTTTTCATTGTGACCCATTACTTTGAAGTCGTTTGTTTTTTTTTTTGGGGACAAAATGTGAAAATGATGCTTTTTCCGGAAAAATTAAATAGCTTCTTTTGGGATTATATTTTGACCCGATTTTGTCCAATTTTTGCATCGAAATTTTTTACAACTTTTTTTTGTTAACTATATTGCATTTTCAATTTAAAGGGAAGTTCAATTGTTGCAATGAAAACCCTTTTTTATATGTCCAGTTTGTAGTGATATAAAAATTGTTTTGTAGTTTTTGGTCCGGGGTGTAGGATTTAAAGAGGGGGGTTAAAAAGGTTTACTGAAACCCTGGTTGGTGTATCTATATTTATCCAAGCCAGTTGAACTTTAAATACAAAAGGGACAAAAAGTCTCCCCTTTCAACTCTTTTTTATTTCCCCAATTAACCACCCTAATTTTTTTGGGTTTTTTTAAAACAATGGTCTTCATTTTTTTTCAACAAGAAAAAATTGATGATCTGCATCTTTTTCCAAAAAAATATACGGGCCCCGATTTTGTTTGCCCCCGGGTTGATTCCTCTACGTACTCTGTGAGGTACCCAATGCTGAGTACATCATTGTCTTTGGAAACCTAGTGCTCTTCCCCAATCAGTCAGGCCTCACCAAAACTATCACAGACTGAACCTGTTGCCAGTCGGGACCAGGGGTTTAAAACCGAATGCTATAATTGCAAACCCCAAAGTGTTACGTGCAATGGTGAGTCTTTTTTGTCTTCCTCCTTTGATATTTGTGGGATCAATTTTAATTTTTCCCTTCCCTTTTAAAGAAAATTTTCCCCCCCCTCCCGGTGCTGCATTTTGTTTATTGCATTTTTTTCTGTTTTGGCAGTGCTGCGTCCCCAAAATACGCTACCTTACATAAAAAACACAAACCCAATTTGATAGGGTGGCATCTTAGAATCTGAAACCCCATGTTGAGTGAAACAGTAAAACCAGCCATAAAAATGTTCATGTTTTTTTTATTGGGGTTTTTTTTTTTTGCTGTAATAGACTTAAATTGCTTGTATTGTAAGGTTAAAATGGTTTTTTTTGTTACAACCCATCTATATATTAAAAACTGTTTTTTGTATTTCTTTTAGGTTAAGGCTTTTTTTCACAGACCAGTGGAAATTAACGAGAATCAGAGAGAAAAATTTTTTAATTTTGAAACCCTAAACGTATAGATTTTGGGGGGAGCTTTAAAGAAAAGCACATTTTTTTTTAATTTGTGGGTACTAAAATTATATTTTGAAAGTCTGACAACCCTTTTGACTTCCGGGTTCATATTTTCTTTTTCTAAAAATTCTTGGGTTTCCTTTCAATGAAACTGAATCAAAAAAATTTAGTCACAACATGATGTGTGTAGATTGAGAAAAATTGTTCGAGTTTAGAAGCAGTGTTTACGAAACTTGTGTCGTTTTTATAGCATTTATTTTCCTAAAATTACTTTCAATTAACAAAGGCAAAACAAATATTTTTTATCTGAACAGTGGGGTTTGTTATTGAAAAATTTCCGGGGATATACCTGTCATTTTCATTCCCCACAAAATAAAAATCAGGTTTAAATTTCTGGGCTCCATCGTTTAGGGAGTTTTGGGGGGGAAACTTTAAAGGGAAATTTAAAAAGCGTGCTCAACCCGGGCTGGAGGACGTTGATTGATGTCGGCTGTTTGTTTGCCCCGCCGGTGATGTTTTTCACTCCCTCAAGACAAAGAAAAATCAGTTTGACTATTTAACTATGTCTATTATTATTTTTTTTACTATATTTAATTGTTACTTTTTGCCGCCCGTTATTTTATTATTTATTATTTATTATTATTTTATTATTATTATTAATTTTTATTATTATTATTATATATTGCCTTCATTGCTTCTATTACATTATTGAATTTTTTAATTTTGATTGTTGTAAATAATTTATGTGAATTGAATTTGGGCGATTGGGCCAAGGGGGGCCCACAAAAAACTTTTAAAAGAAATGTTGTTTTGGTAGGACTTGGGGTTTTTCTTGTTGCTTTTCCGCCCGGGCGAGTGAAGATTTGGAGTAAATTTTTGTTGCTCAACGAAAAAAACATTCCGCTGATCTGAACCCCCAAAGGGGGGGTTGGGGAAAAACTAAATTCTTTTGACATTCTGTCGATTATTCGCTGAAACAACAAAAAGGGCAACATGTATTAGATAGACTTAAAAGGTTACTACCGTTTATGTTTTATTTTGTTATAATGAAGAGGGGAACCCTGAACCCGTGAAGGGGGGATTGATTATTTTTTTTCTATTTCAAAAAAAAATATTGGGGGTCTTTTCACTGGTTTGTTATTGGCAGAGGTCTCCAAAATCCAACATACCTCTTCCAAAGGAATAGATGGGTAGAAAAGTATATAAAAAAAGGAATTAATGACAGTTACTTTTTCCAGGCCTTTAATATTTGGAATGCATTCCTCTCTTCGCTGTCATGAGCTGATGTGCAACGATCGTCTATTGATTTATTTTCATAGTTCATAGCAGATGTCTTTATTTTCTTTTTTTTTTTTTCCAGGAAATACAAAAAGCCAAAGGGGACCCCCGTCCAGACTGGGGGACAGTTTCAAACAAAACTCTCAAGGATTTGAGAGGGAAAACAAAGATAGACAAAGTTCAGAGGCCCTGAAACAGCCCGTAAAAGGGAAAAGGGATAGAACAAAGGATTTTCTCAAGAAAAAGGGGATTTTTATTCAAACACTAAAAAAAATTCAATGTTATGGTGAGAGAGCCAAGGGCACATAAGTTGTTATGTTGCTGGCTGTAAGGGGGTTTTTTCTCTGAGAAGGGGGTTTATGAAACAAAAAGAAATGTATACGAGGATGCTCTGTGTATGGGGTGTAAAATTTTTTCCCGTGGTCCCAATGCAAGGGAAAGAAAAAAAAGGAGAAAATTTGACAAATTTCGGGTGATGAAGTGGGAAAATTTTTGTCGATTGACAAAGGGGATAGTAGTTAGGAACAAATTGTGGATAAAAGTTCAAAAAAAGGAGAAAAGTTATAATGGGGGTGATTTTGATCTTTGGAAAAATTTGGGTTTTTAAAAAAAATAGGAAGAGAACAAATCAACCTTCTTTTCGGGAGAGGGTGGTGAAGCGTTGTAACTTTTTAATGAAATATGCAAACATTTTTTTGAAATGACTTTTGAAAGGGGGATGGGACATTGAAAGCGGGGTTTAAGCTTTCAATTTATTTATATTTAAAAAATTAAATTAATTTCTTTTTAAAAAGGGGGAATATTAAGCAAAACAAAATGGGGAAAAACCGCAAGTAGATTTTTTTCAAACTTCCCGGTTATAATTGGGATTGTATTTTTTTTTTACAGCCAGAGGTTCAATGTGAAGCAAAGAGAACAAAATTTTAGAAAACCCAAAAAAAAGAGCATTAGAGAATTGATTAAAGAAAGCTACGGCAATTTTTTATGAGGGTGGTCCGTATTTTTTGGGGGATGTTATCAATTTTTTGATTCACATATGTTTTTAGGCTTCGCAATGTCATCGTAGCTAGGTTACAAAGTTTAATGGGGAAGGCGGGAACCCCCAAGGGTGTTGTTAAAAGACTGGAAAGATGAGATTCAGGTGTATGGGTTGATCCCAGCTTGTACAACTGTCACTGATCCCTGGAAAAAGCGTTACTTTAGAAGTATAAATGGCCTTCGTCTGAAAGGGGAAAAAGGGG
>NW_027628569.1:0-3880 GCF_034508935.2 Berghia stephanieae | reverse complement strand
CGCCGCGGCCCGGCCGCCGCGCGCCCGCGACGCCGCCCGCCCGCGCCGACCGCCCGCCTCGCGCCGCGTTCCTCGCCGCCGCGCGCCCCCCGCGCGCGCGCCGCGCGCGCCCGCGCCCGCGCCGCGCGCCGCGCGCGCCGACGCCCCACGCGCGACGCGCCGCGGCCCGCGCCCGCGGCGTCCGCCGCGCCGCCACGCGCCGCGCGCCGCCGAGCACCGCGCCGCGCCACCCGCGCGCACGCCCACCGCCCGCGCCCGCGCGCCCCGCCCCGCGCGCCCGACGCGCCCCGCCCAGCGCGCGCCGTCGCCGGCCCGCCGCCGCGCCGCGCCGCGCGCCCCCCGCGCCCCGCCGCCGACGCCGCGCCGCCGCGCCCGCGCCCGCGCCCCGCCCGGCCGCGCCCGCGCGACGCGCCGCGCGCCGAGCCCGCGCCGCGCGCGCCCCGCCCCCCCGCGCGGCCGCGCCCGCGCCGCGCGCCGCGCCCGCCGCCCCGCGCGTCGCGCCGCGCCCGCGGCCGCCGCGACCCGCCGACGCCCGACGACCGCGCCCGCCGCCCCGCCCGCCGCGCCGCGCCGCCGCGCGCCGCGCGCCGCCGCGCGCGCCGCCCCGACGCCCGCCCCGCCGCGACCGGCGCGCCGCCGCGCCGGCGCGCCCGACGCGCCGCCGCCCGACGCGCCGCCCCGCGCGCGCCCCGCCCGACCCGCCGCCGCGCGCCCGCGCCGCACCGCCGCCGCCGCCCCCGCCGCGCGCCCCGCCCGCGCGCGCCCGCGCCGCGCCGCCGCCCGCGCCGCGCGCCGCCCGCCGCGCACCCGCCGCCGCGCCCCGCCGCCGCGACCGCCCCGCCGCCGCCGCAGCGCGCCGCCGCCCCGCGCCCGGACGGCGCCCCGCGCACCCCCGGACCGCGACCCCCGCGCGCCGCGCGCGCGGCCCGCGCCGCCCCCGCCGCGCGCGCCGCCCCTCCGCGCCGCGCGCCCCCCGACCCGCGCGTGCCGCGCCGCCACCGCCGCCGCCCCCCGCCCCCGGCGCGCCGCCCGCCGCCCCCGCGCGCCCCGACGCCGCGCGCGCCCCCGCGCCCGCGCCGCCGCGCGACCCGCGCCGCCGCGCCCCCGCCCGCCGCGCCGCGACCGCCCCGCCCGCGCGCGCCGCGCCCGCCCGCCCCGCGCGCGCCGCCCCGCCCCCGCCGCCGCGCCCGCGCCCCGCGCGCGCCGCCCCGCCGCACGCGCCCCCGCGCCCCGCCCGCGCCGCGCGCGCCGCGCCACCGACCCGCGGCGCGCCCGCCCGCGCCCCCGCCGCGCGACGCCGCCCGCCGCGCCGCGACCGCCCGCGCCGCGCGCCCCGCGCCGCCGCCCGCGCCGCCGCCCGCCCGACGCCGCCCCCGCCGCGCGCCCCGACGCGCCCGCGCGCCGCGCCGCCGCGCCCGCGCCGCGCCCCGCCGACCGCCGCACGCCGACCCCCCCGCCCGCCGCCCGCGCCCGCCGAGCCCGCGCACCGACGCGACCGACACCGCGCGCCCGCGCCCGCGACGCCCGCCGCCGCCCCGCGCGCGCGCGCGCCGCGACCCGCCGGCCGCGCCCGCCGCGCCCCCGCGCCGCCGCGCGCCGCGCCCCGACCGCCGCGCCGCCGCGCCGCCGCGCGCGCCGCGCCGCCGCCGCCGCGCCGCCGCCCCGCCGCCGACCGGCGCGCCCGCCGCCGCGCCGCCGCCGCCGCCGCCGCGCCGACGCCGCCGCCCCGCGCCCGCCGCCCGCCCGCCGACCCCCGCGCCCGCCCGGCCCGCGCGCCCGCGCGCCGCCCCGCGCCGCGCGCCGACCCCCCCGCCGCCCCGGCCCGCCGCCCCCCGCGCGCCCGCGCGCCGCGCCGCCCGCGACGCGCCGCCGCCGACGCCGCCGCCGCGCCCGCGCCGCCCGCCCCGCGCCGCGCCGCGCCCCGCACGCCCGCGCCCGCCCCGCGCCCCGCCGACGCCCCCCCGACCGCCGCGCCCCCCGCCCCGCGCCGCCGCCCCGCGCGCGCCGCGCCGCCCCGCCGCCCCGCGACCGCGCCCCCCCCCGCCGCGCGCGCGCCCGCGCCGGCCCGCCGGCGCCGCGCGCCCGCCCCGCCCCCCCCGCCCCGACCCCCCGCCCGCGCCCGCGCCGCCCCCCGCGCCGCCCCCCGCCGCCCCCCCGCCCCCGCGCGCCCCGCCCGCCGCCCCCGCCCGCCGCCCGCCGCCGGCCCCGCGCCGCCCCGCCCCCGCGCCGCCCCCCCCCCCCGCCCCCCGCGCCGCCCGCCCCCGCGCCCGCCCCGCGCCGCGCCCCGCGCCCCCGCCCGCCCGCCCCGCGCGCCCCCCCGCCGCCCGCCCGCCCCCCCCCGCGCCGCCCGCCCCCCCCCGCCCCCGCCCGCCGCCCCGCCCGCCCCCGCCACGCCGCCGCGCCCCCGCCCGCCCCGCCCCCCCCCCCCCCCGCCCGCCCCGCCGCCGCCCCCCCGCCCGCCGCCCGCCCCCGCGCGCCCCCCGCCCCCCCCCGCGCCCCGCCCCCCCCCCGCCCCCCGCCCCGCGCCCCCGCGCGCCGACCGCCCGCGCCCGCCCCCCCCCCCCCGCCGCCCGCGCCCGCCCGCCCCCCCGCGCCGCCGCCGCCACCCGCCCCCGCGCCCGCCCCCGCCCCCCCCGCGCCCCGCCCCCCGCCGCCCCCGCCGCGCCCCGCCGCCCCCCGCGCCCCCCCCCCGCCCGCCCCCCCCGCGCCCCCCGCCCCCCGCCCGCGCCCCCGCCCCCGCCCGCGCCCCCCCGCGCCGCCGCCGCCCCGCCCCCCGCCGCCCGCCCGCCGCCCGACCCCCGCCCCCGCCCGCCCCCCGCCCCCCCCGCCCCCCCCCGCCCGCGCCCCCGCCCCCCGCCCGCCCCGCCCGCGACGCCCCCCCCCCGCGCCGCCCCGCCCCCGCCCCCCGCCCCGCCGCCGCGCCCCCCGCCCGCCCCGACCCCGCCGCCCGCCGCCCCCGCCCGCCGCCGCGCCCCCGCGCGACCCCCCGCGCCACGCCGCCGCCCCGACCCCCGCCCCGCCGCCGACCCACCGCGCGCGCCCGCCCGCGCCGCCCCCCCCCCGCGCCCCGGCCGCCCGCGCCCCGCCCCGCCGCCGCCGCCCGACCCCGCCGCCCCCCCCCGACGCCGCCCCGCCGCCCGCCCCGCCCGCCGCGCGCCCGCCCGCGCCGCCGCGACGCCCCCGCCCGCACCCGCCCCCCCCCCCCGCGCCCCGCCCGCCGCCCGCGCCCGCCCGCGCCGCCCCGACCCGCCCGCCCGCCCCGCCGCCCCGCCGCCCGCGCCCGCCGCCCGCCCGCCCCGCCCGCCACCGCGCCGCCGCCGCGCGCCCGACGCCCCCCCGCGCCGCGCGCCCGCGCCCCCCCCCCCGCCCCCGCGGACGCCCCCGCCCCCCCGACCGCCCCCCGCCGCCCCGCGCCCCCGCCGCCCCGCCGACCCGCCCGCGCCGCGCCCGCCCGCCGCCGCCCGCGCCGCCCCGCCCCGCCCCGCCGCGCCCCCGCCCGCCGCCCGCCCCGCCCGCCCGCCCCGCCGACCCCGCGCGCCGCCCCGCGCGCGCCCCGCCCCGCGCCCGCCCGCCCCCCCGCGCCGCGCCGCCGCCGCCGCCCCGCGCCGCGCCCCGCCGCGCCCCGCCGCCCGCCCCCCCCGCCCGCCCGCCGCCCCGCCCGCCGCGCGCCCCCGCCCCCGCCGCCCGCCGCGCCGCCCCCCGCCGCCGCCCGCCCCCGCCCGCCCCCCCGCCCCGCCCCGCCCCGCCGCCCCCCCGCCCCACCGCCCACCCGCCGCGCCGCCCCGCCGCCCCCCGCCCGCCGCCCGCCCGCCGCCCCGCGCCCCCCGCCCCGCCCCCGCCGCCCGCGCCCGCCCGCGCCCGCCGCCCCGCCCCGCCCCGC
>NW_027628568.1:0-3885 GCF_034508935.2 Berghia stephanieae | reverse complement strand
TTGACGATTTTTCAAATTTCCGAGTTTTCGACATATCTGATAAAAATCTTCGAATTTTTGCATGAAAGAGTCGATTTTGAGACATCTTTCGAGTTTCACAATGTTGAAAATAATAATTTGGAGATTTCCAGATTTTTCATTTTTTTCACGTTTTTTTTTTTCGGGTGAGGAATTTGACGATTTTTTCAAATTTCCGAGTTTTCGACATCTGATGAAATCTTCAATTTTTGCTTGAAAAGTCGATTTTGAGCATCTCTTCGAGTTTCAACATGTTAGAAAGTAAAATTTTGGATTTTAGATTTTTCGATTTTTTCACGGTTTTTTTTTGGTGAATATTTGACGATTTTTTCAAATTTCCGGTTTTCGACAATCTGATGAAATCTTCAATTTTTGCTGAAATAGTCGACTTTGAATCTTTCAGAGTTTTCACAATGTTGCAAATAATAAATTTTGGATTTTTTGATTTTTTTCGATTTTTCCAGTTTTATGGTGAAAATTTGACGATTTTTTCAAATTTCCGAATTTTCGACAATCTGATGAAATCTTCGAATTTTTGCATGAGAAAGAGTCGATTTTGAACGCTCTTTCGAGTTTCACAATGTTGAAAAATAATAATTTTGGAGTTTACAGATTTTTGATTTTTTTCACGTTTTTTTTGTGGTGAAATTTGACGATTTTTTCAAATTTCCGCGTTTTCAACAGTATGAAAATCTTCGAATTTTTGCATGAAAGAGCCCGTTTGAGCATTTTCGAGATTCACAATTTGATAAGTAAATTTGGAGTTTCAGATTTTTCATTTTTTTTCACGTTTTTTTTTTTTGATGACGATTTTTTCAAATTTCCGATTTTCGACAATCTGATGAATCTTCAATTTGTGCATGAAAAGTCGATTTGAATCTTCGAGTTTACAATGTTGAAAAATAATAATTTGGATTTTAGATTTTGATTTTTCACGTTTTTTGAATTGCATTTTTTCAATTTCGATTTTCAGAGAATTCATTTTTGCTAAAATGTTGAGCTTCAGTTCAATGTAAAGTAGAATTTTGGAGTTTCCAGATTATTTTTTTCATTTTCTTTTGATTCTTTTTCAAATTTCCGAGTTTTCGACATCTGATGAAATCTTCAATTTTTTGCTTGAAATAGTCGACTTTGAGCATCTTCAGAGTTTTACAATGATCAAAATTAAATTTTGGATTTTTGAATTTTTCGATTTTTCACGTTTTATGGTGAGGTGAAATTATGACGATTTTTTCACATTTCCGAATTTTCGACAATCTGATGAAATCTTCGAATTTTTGCATGAAAGAGTCGATTTTGAACGTCTTTCGAGTTTCACAATGTTGAAAAATAATATTTAGGAGTTTACAGATTTTTGATTTTTTTTCACGTTTTTTTTCGGTGAAATTTGACGATTTTTTCAAATTTCCGAGTTTTCAACAGTATGACAAAATCATCGAATTTTTGCATGAAAGAGTCCGTTTTGAGCATCTTTCGAGATTCACAATGTTTAGAAAGTAGAATTTGGAGTTTCCAGATTTTTCATTTTTTTCACGTTTTTTTTTTTTTGAGGGGGGGGGGGGGGGGGGGGGAATTTGACGATTTTTTCAAATTTCCGAGTTTTCGACAATCTGATGAAATCTTCAATTTTTTGCTTGAAATAGTCGACTTTGAGCATCTTCAGAGTTTTACAATGATCAAAAATTAAAATTTTGGATTTTGAATTTTTCGATTTTTCCACGTTTTATGGTGAAATTATGACGATTTTTTCAAATTCCGAATTTTCGACAATCTGATGAAATCTTCGAATTTTTGCATGAAAGAGTCGATTTTGAACGTCTTTCGAGTTTCACAATGTTGAAAAATAATATTTAGGAGTTTACAGATTTTTTGATTTTTTTCACGTTTTTTTGAGTGAAATTTGACGATTTTTTCAAATTTCCGAGTTTTCAACAGTATGACAAAATCATTGAATTTTTGCATGAAAGAGTCCGTTTTGAGCATCTTTCGAGATTCACAATGTTTAGAAAGTAAATTTTGGAGTTTCCAGATTTTTCATTTTTTTCACGTTTTTTTTTAGGGGGGGGGGGGGGGGGGGGAATTTGACGATTTTTTCAAATTTCCGAGTTTTCGACAATCTGATGAAATCTTCAATTTTTTGCTTGAAATAGTCGACTTTGAGCATCTTCAGAGTTTACAATGATCAAAAATTAAAATATTGGATTTTTGAATTTTTCGATTTTTCACGTTTTATGGTTTGAAATTTGACGATTTTTTCAAATTTCCGAATTTTCGACAATCTGATGAAATCTTCGAATTTTTGCATGAAAGAGTCGATTTGAAGTCTTTCGAGTTTCACAATTGAAAAATTAAATTTAGGAGTTTCGATTTTTGATTTTTTTCACGTTTTTTTATCAGTGAAATTTGACGATTTTTTCAAATTTCCGAGTTTTCAACAGTATGACAAAATCATCGAATTTTTGCATGAAAGAGTCCGTTTTGAGCATCTTTCGAGATTCACAATGTTTACTCAGTTACAATGTAAATAATTGATTATTTCGTTTTAGTTGGATTGACGTTTTTCAATTTGATTTCAATCTTAATCTTATTTGATAATCGATTTAAGTATTGATTTATGTTGATTCAGATTTTAGATTTTTCAGTTTTTTTTTTTTTCAGTTTGGGGAATTTGCGATTTTTTCAAATTTCCGAGTTTTCACAATTTGACAAAATCTAATTTTTGCTTGAAAAGTCCGATTTTGAGCATCTTTCGAGTTCACAATGTAGAAAGTAGAATTTTGGATTTCCAGATTTTTCATTTTTCACGTTTTTTATTTGGGGAAATTGACGATTTTTTCAATTTCCGATTTCGACATCTGTGAAATTTCGATGTTTTGGCTGAAAGGTCGGATTTGAAGTCTGAGTTTACAATGTTGAAAATTTAAATTTGGGAGTTTTAAAATTTTTGATTTTTTCACTTTTTTGTGAAATTTGACGATTTTTGTCAATTTCCGAGTTTTCAATATGATAAAATTAAATTTTGCATTATGAAGAGTCGTTTTGAATCTCTTTCGAGTTTCAGTAAATTTTGAAATATTTTAAATTTCGGAATTTCACTAGATTTTCATTTTTTTCACGTTTTTTGAGCTTTGAGTTCAATGTTGAAAATTTTTTTAAATTTCCGATTTTCATTTAATTTTGATAAATTTTCGAATTTTTTGCTGATAATCGTTTGAGATTCTTCGAGTTTACAAGTATCAAAATGTAAAATTTTGGAGTTTCATTTTGATTTTTTCACTTTTTTTCAGTTTTTGGGTGTTGAATGATTTGACGTTTTTTTTTTGAAATTTCGGAGTTTTTCGACAATCTGATGAATCTTCGAATTTTTTGCATTGAAAGGTCGATTTTGAAGTCTTTCGAGTTTCACAATGTTGAAAAATTATATTTGAGGATCTTTAGATTTATCAAATATTGGTTTTTTACTTTATTTTTCAGTGGTAATTTGACGATTTTTTCAAATTTCCGATGTTTTCAACAGTATGACAAAATCATCGAATATTTTGCATGAAAGAGTCCGTTTTGAGCATCTTTCGAGATTCACAATGTTTAGAAAGTTAGAATTTTTGGATGTTTTTCAGATTTTCATTTTTTTCACGTTTTTTTTTTTAGAGTGGAGGGGGGGGGAGGTGGGGAGAGATTTAGAGATTTTGATTCTTTTAGGAATTTTGAGTTTTCATAATCTGATTTGAATTTCAATTTTTTTTGATAGTCGACTTTGAGCATCTTCAGAGTTTTCAATGATCAAAAATTAAAATTTGGATTTTGAAATTTTTCGATTTTTCGGTTTTTGGATGAATTTACGATTTTTTAAATTCCGATTTCATTTTC
>NW_027628567.1:0-2500 GCF_034508935.2 Berghia stephanieae | reverse complement strand
GGTTGGATTATAGATGACAGGGAACTGTCAAAACTGCAAGGGGAGGCGGGGAAAAACAATGGAACTGGGGGGGTTAAAATTTTGATAGGGATAAAGATGATGTTTTTGAGGAAAACGGGGTAGGAAATTTAACTTGCATGAGCTGCACACTTTAAACCTTTTGTGCTCACCTCATTTATTTGCTTTTCGGACTTAGAAATATTCCCCGTATATTGAAAAAGGTTACTTAGGCCAAAATTGACTTTACATGTGGACTGATTTTACGGATTTGGAATTTATGAAACTGATTGAATTATGACCTTTCTATTTGATTTGGATTTGGAATTTATCATGATTTGGATTTGGAATTTATCACAACAAATAAACTGTAGAAATGAAACTTGGAATCTGGACTTTTATTTGAATGTCTTGATGTTGTGCATTCAATTATCATCACCGGCCCCTGAACTCTTTCGTCATCATTAACATCTACAACACGACGCAAAGGATAATTTCTACCATCTATCAAAACACCACTATGCGATCTAAGCCATTACATATGTGTGCAATTACGCCACAATGATGATGTGATCTAATAATATTTTAAAATAATAATAATAATAAAAATAATAATAATTATAATAATAATAATATATAAAATAACAATTAATAATATAATAATAATTTAAAAATAATAAATAAAATTAATAATAATTTAAAAATAATAATAATAATAATAATATAATATATAATAATAATAACAAAAATATATGACCCTCATCATTACTACCACCACCATCAATACTACTACCACCACCGCTACCACTATCACTACCACCATCACCATCATTATTACGTTTCCAATCATTTTTTTTCTCGTCTTTTAAAATTTGATATTATCAAAAACAGACGAAAATTCCGGTTGATTTTTTTAAAGGGTAGTTAAAAATATCTACGATTTTATTAGCCCTTGAAAAAACTGCGATTTTTATTTTCCTATTTCAAGTAGGCAGGTCTGCTATGAAAGTATTAGTTCCCTAGTCAAAATAAGGCAAACAAAAACAAAATTTATTTAATCTTAGGCTTTCGTCAATACTTCATACAATACAATTAAGACAAAAAATAATGTTACCAATCTTCCTCATGCATTCGTCGTAGACTATCACAATAACGACCTTGTTATCTTTACTCCCCGCACAACCAACCCCTAGCTTCCCGCCTTTTCATCACGAACTTCTTTGTATGTATTAGCTTCAGGACGGGGAAGTACGGAATCTGCCACCCCTTCTTTAAACGTATTTATTTCCTCTATAACTTAGTTAGAATTCAACTCTCTCCCTTTTTCAGAGAGTATTTCTCGTATACTAATTCAATTTTTGAGAAAACCAAATGGTGGCTGTATTTTTTTATATTTATTTAGTCGTGACTTTTGAATAAAAGTGTTTTGTTTTATTAGACGGAAAACAATAGGAAAATTGCATTGTTTTGCAAAATTATTTTTTTCTGGCAATTTAAAAAAAAAAAAAAAAAAAAACAAAAAAAAAAAAACAATGTATCCCTTACGTAAAGTGGGGGTTTTTTCCCTTTTTAAAACTTTAAAAAGTAAATATTATATTAAATTTCCAAACTCTGATCATTTTGGACTCGTTTTCAAAATTTAGCTCATTCAAACTTACACTAGATTGAATCGGTGGGTCACACTTTCAAAAAGGGTTTCTTTATATGTTTTTATTGGTTAAAAAATTCCCCAACAAAAAAAAAACGCTGTTTCAAGAGATTTTTAAAAAAGGGGTTTGTGTTAGTTCGGAATCATTGCGATGTTTTGGAAAAAAAAAAAGTCATTTAGATCCTTTGGAAGAAATTTAAAAAAGTATTCTAGAAAAAAAAGCCTTCCCGGGGGTCCGGGGTTTGGGAAATTCTTTTTAAATTTGGTTTATTTTTTAAAAAATTAAACCCATTAAATATATTTTTTTTTGGGGATTCTCCCCTCCCTTAAAGCTTGTTCCGCGGTGTTGTAACAATTTCTAGACATAATCAGGGAAAGTGGTGGAGCAGGGGACTTATGTTGGTAAAAAACAAGATATGAAGGGGAGTAGAAAAGTGCCAGAAGACAATAGAGAATAAAAAAAAGGATGGGGTGAATTTTTTAAATTTAGAAAAGTGAGGGGAAAACAGGCACTTTTGTTTTTGGGAAAAAAAAGATATGAAGTTTAGTAGAAAAGTGCCAGAAGGGGCAATAGAGAATAGAGAATATGCTCCCACCGCCGCCCAAAAAAATTTTTTTTTCTCTATTGTCTTCTGGGACTTTTTACTCAAATTCATATCTTGTTGTTCCAACATAAGTGCCTGCTCCAATCACTTTTCTGAATTAAAAAAAATTTACCCCATACACCGGGGCATACTCAATGTCTTTAATCGTTTTATTTTATGTTTGTGATGAGAAAATTGGCTATTAAGCTTAACTGCTGGTCCCAAAAATTTCTTCGCGATGGTGGGGGGAACGAATCGGCGATCTCAAGAA
>NW_027628566.1:10000-12500 GCF_034508935.2 Berghia stephanieae | reverse complement strand
ATGTTGACCAGGGACCCCTTGTAAAGCGCTTTGAGCACATTTAGTAGATATTGCACTATATAAAGCTCAATTAAAAAAAAAATAATATTTCAATGATGATGATATGGTGGTGGTGGTTGCAGTAGTAGTAGTGGTAGTGATGATAAGGTGGTGGTGGTTGTAGTTGTAGTAGTAGTGATAGTGATGATGATGTGGTGGTGGTTGTAGTAGTAGTGGTAGTGATGATGATGTGGTTGTGGTGGTTGTAGTAGTAGTTGTAATGGTGATGATATGGTGGTAGTGGTGGTTGCAGTAGTAGTGGTAGTGATGACGATGTGCTTGTGGTGGTTGTAGTAGTAGTGGTAATGGTAATGATATGGTGGTAGTGGTGGTTGTAGTAGTAGTGGTAATGGTAATGATATGGTGGTGGTTGTAGTAGTAGTGGTCGTGATGATGTGGTTGTGGTGGTTGTAGTAGTAGTGGTAGTGATGCTATTGTGGTGGTGGTTGTAGTAGTTGAGGTAGTGATGTGGTGGTGGTTGTAGTAGTAGTGGTGGTGGTGGTTGTGGTAGTAGTGGTAATGATGATGATATGGTGGTGGTGGTTGCAGTAGTAGTGGTAGTGATGACGATGTGGTTGTGGTGATTGTAGTAGTGGTAGTGATGATGATGTGCTGATGGTGGTGTAGTAGTAGTGGTAGTGATAAAGATGTGGGGCTGGTGGTTGTAGTAGTAGTGTTAGTGATGATATTGTGGTGGTGGTTGTAGAAGTAGATGATGTGGTGGTTGGAAAACACATTACAGGTTATTATAATACATGATTACACACATTCTCTAACTTCATTTTTTGACAGCTTCGTTGTGCCATAAATATACGCAACAGTTCTGAAACATTTTATTGTGGATTTTGATATTGTTTGTTGTTTTTCTTGTGTCGTTATGTTGACATAGATACCGAATGAATGGTAATTACTACATTCTTAGCCAACAACAAAATGGCGCTGAATGCTTTCATTGGTGGACACTTTTTTAGGCTTCGTACGTATTCTCATTCGTTTAATTCTATGGAATGAATAGACGATAAGAAGACACGAAGACTTTTCAACAGCTGTGAACTGTAAACTGTAAACTACTGGTGATACAAAATGGGGGATTTTTAATTTTTATGTGGATTTTGGGCAAATACTGCAGGGGAAGTAGGATAAAGTTTGCAGATTTTGGCGGATATCTGGCATAAGTAAACGCCGGCGGGATTTTTGCAAAGGCACATAGCAACACTGCTGGTGATACAAAAGTAGATGATGAAAAAAAATTTAAAAAATCAAAACGAATGGAAGGGAGAGCTTCTGTATGTTGACAGCACACCTTTTCTCTATAACTATAAGTTAATAATCTGCCATTATGGACTTTCAATAAGTCAAATTGTCCAATAAATATTACTAGAATTTCAGTTTAATAATAATAATAATAATAATAATAATAATAATAGATCTTTATTGTCATAAATATGGCAATTTGTCATTTAGTTACACTTGTTATAATGTTAAACGATAACTAAGATTGAACAGATATTTCACTCCTACTTATTTTCTCTCTCTCTCTCTCTCTCTCTCTCTCTCTCTCTCTCTCTCTCTCCTCTCTCTCTCTTCTTTCTTTCACACGTGCGATATACACAACATAAACATATTCATTTCGTTTTCAATTTGTTACGATTGTGGCAATTCGACACCAAAAATTATCATCATTATCAATTGGTCAGTTAATCTTACATTAAATAAATTAATCAGTTAATCAGTCAACGAATCAATCCTTGGTTTTTCTGTACCATATGAAATATTCAAAATTTTTATTGCTGATGGAACGAACGTTGATTTATACTTGTTAGTTCTACATTTAATCTGACAAAACCTTCTCCCAGATGGTAAAAGACTAAATTCATGGTATAAAATATGTTTTTTATTGTTGGTAATTGAGAATGCTTTCCTTTCTATTGCTTTTTCCATGAATTCTTTCTACTCCATCAAGAGGATGGTTTATTATTTTTGATGCCTCTTTGATAGATTTTGAAATTTTTGATTTATCTTTAAGTCGGCATCCTCCAAACCATATGGTGCAGCCAAACGCAATTACACTTTTAATCAATGAGTCATAAACTCTTAACATAGTTTTTCTTCCTTACTTGAAATGTTCTCAATTTCCTTAGGATGTATAATCTTTGGGCAACTTTCTTAGATATTATATTAATATGTTGAGAGAAATTGAGGGAACTATCAATGGTTATTCCTAAATATTTAAAATAGTCAACTATCTCAACATCATCTTTACCGATCGCCACACACTTTAAGTCGTTTTTATTTTTTACACCAAACACCTGTTCTTTCGTTTTTTCAACATTTAATTCAAGCTGATTTTGTTTACACCAATCGGTGAATATATTTATTTGTTTGAAATAATTCTTTTCGGTAACTTTATCTTTTAATAAGCCAAGAATAGCAGTATCATCTGCATATTTCACTAAGGTTT
>NW_027628566.1:0-5000 GCF_034508935.2 Berghia stephanieae | reverse complement strand
TACTATGTACTCTCGACTCTCGAGTAATATTACTCGTAACAAAAAATAAGAAAAGAAAAGAAGCTAGGCTAAAAATATTTAAATAGCCCTTGTCTGTTGTTTTGCTTTACTTCGTTCGAAGTCCTAGGCTGGGGCAGGAAATGCTCGTTATTTCCGAGTTGACCTCTTTTTCATACTCGCTACTTGCATGCTAATTTTATTGACTCAAATAAGAGAAAAAAAAACGGGGATTTAGATTTTACTCGCTATTTCCGAGTACGTTACTTTCATGTTCTACTACCACTACTACACCATCACCACCACCACATCAATACCGCCATCACTGCACAACAACAGACACATCGTCATCGTCAACGAAACGCAAAATAATAGTACTAGTAATAATTTTTTTAAAAATGAAATAAATAAAAAAATCACATTGTTTGAGTTAAATGTCCTACCAGTTGGGCTATCGGGATGGACCCAACTGTAAATAACATCAGTGATCATAATGCATTTATTTCAAAACATAATTTCTTTGATAATTTTTTACAATTACACAACATAAACATGAATTACATTTTTTTTTTCACTAAAGGACAGCACCAAGAGATGGGAGAGGATTGTGCACTCTTCAAAGGACTGAAGACTTCACCTCAAGGTAGGAATTCCAGTTGGTCTCTTCTCTCTCCCCCCCCCCCCCCCCCCCCTCTCTCTCTCTCTCTCTCTCTCTCTCTCTCTCTCTATATATATATATATATATAATATATATATATATATATATATATATATATAATATATATGACTTACCGACTGACTTAAGGCCTTTCACTTCCTAATCATCCGATGGAGACGCCTCAGCTGCCTCTCTAATCATCTGTGTCATTTCCTTCCACAGTTCACTGTCTTTTGCTGTGGATGCTAAGTTCATAAGGTCTTCCTTTGATTCTAATTCTTGGTTATTTTGAAGGCGTTTTAGGTCTCGATTGAGGACAGTATAAATTGACGTGGGTGGTCTACCTTGATATTTCTTAGGTCCTGATGGGGTGAAAAACTTATTCATGGCTTTATTAGCTGGTGTATTTTCATCTCTTCTGAGTATATGCCCAAGAAGCCGCCATCTTGCCTCCACTATTTGAATGGATTAGGGTCTTTCATTACATGTTTCATACAGTATTTTATTGCTTATTTTTGTGGGGTATCGTATATTCAGGACTCTTCTCAGTTGTTTTCTATGGAATCTGTCTAATCTTTGCTCTTCGGCTCCAGTCAGTGCCCATGTTCCGCAGTTGTATATAAGCACGGATTTTACAAGGGTTGTGTATAATTTGATTTTAGTATTTAATTTAATTTTATATTTTCTAATCCATATATGTAGTAATTTATTCAATGCAGCCGTCAATAAACTTTTTCTTCTCTCCTATTAATGATCCTACTTTTTCGTGGCTCTCCATCCATCTTTCTTCCTTGACAATAATGTTACATCTGTTTTGTCACTATTTACGTACAGTTGGTGATTTTGTAAGGCTCTTTGGATGTCATTTACATTGACTTGTTTCAGACCAACAAAGTCGATGTCTGCATATGCAATTTCCATGGGGAGTTCGTTTTCAAAACGTGATTGGGCTGAAGGTACAGATTTACGCACAACTTTTAAAGCATTTTCTAGGTTAATGATAAATAAAACAGGGCTTAGGCTGTCTCCTTGTGGTGTACCCATGTTGCCAAGGAATGATTTATTATCTGAGGCACCGATTATTTTGGTGGTTATCCAGGTTTCACTTATAAGGAATCTGATTAATCAAACTTCATCTTCCATAACTATTCCTTTCAAAATATTTAACAAGGATTGGCGATTGATAGTATCTTGCTCTATCTATCTCTCTTCCTCTGCTTCTCTCATTCTCTCTCTTTCTCTCTCTCTTTCTCTCTCAATCTCTCTCTTTCTCTGTTTCTCGCTCCATCTCTCTCTCTCTCTCTCTCTCTCTCTCTCTCTCTGTCTCTCTCTCTCTTTTCCCTCTCTATCTCTTCCTCTTTGCCTCTCTCTATATATGTATATATCTCTTGCTCTTTCTCTCTCTCTGTCTCTCTCTCTCTCTTTTTCTCTGCCTCTCTCATTCTCTCTCTATATATCTCTTGCTCTTTCTCTTTCTCTCTCTCTCTCTCTCTCTCTATCTATCTATCTCTCTCTATCTCTCTCCATATATCTCTATCTCTCTCCATATCTCTCTATCTCTCTAGTGTCTGCATGAGACTTTTAGTGATCTCAAACTAAGTACTTTGATAATGTGCTCTTGGAATCTACATCTGTTTCTTATTTGAACCAATTCCCCTTTGTCTTACCTTTTCTTTGGTGCTTTAATTGTAATACTAGAACTTTTTACTATCCCTTTCTTACTTTTTACTGGCTATTATGATCTTAATGTGTTGCAAGCGCCGTAAAACCATTAAAACATTTAAATCTCTCTCTCTCTCTCTCTCTCTCTCTCTCTCTCTCTCTCTCTCTCTCTCTCTCTTTCTCTCAATCCCTCTCTCTCTGTGTTCTCACTCTCTCTTTCTCTCTTTTTCTATGTCTTTCTCTCTCTTTTTTATTCTCTTTCTCTCACTCTTACCAGTCGAGCTTTCGGGATGGAGCAAACTGTAAAGAACAATAGGGGTGAGACTGCATTTCTATCAAAAATAATTTCTTTGATTTTTTATGTCTACATTAAAAAACATAAACAAGAATTACATTATATTTATTCACTAAAGGACGGCATCAAGAGACAGAATTGGATTGTGTATTCTTCAAAGTACTGGAGACTTCACCTTGAGGTAGGAATTTCAATTTGTTCTCTCTCTCTCTCTCTCTCTCTCTCTCTCTCTCTCTCTCTATTATATTATATTATATATATATATATATATATATATATATATATATATATATATATATCCCTCTTTTCTGTCTCTGTCTCTGTCTCTATACCTCTCTCTCTTTCTATTTCTCTGTCTCTCACTCTCTCTTTCTTTTTCTCTCTAGCGTCCTATCCAAAGAGTTACAAGCAATTTATTGTTTCACCCTCTTTCTATCTCTCTCTCTCTCTCTCTCTCTCTCTCTCTCTCTCTCTTTTCCATTGTCTCTTTCTATACATCTCTGTCTCTCTCTCTCTCTCTCTCTCTCTCTCTCTCTCTCTCTCTCTCTCTCGTTCTCTAGCATCCTATCCAAAGGGTAGCAAGGAATTGGTATTGTCCATGCCATGCTATAAAAACCGGGATAAACCCCAGCTTGATGGGCCTAATGGCTCTGAATATCAGTCAAAACTCAAAGATTACAGAAATAATGATCGCTAATTTTGATTTTAATAGAAACAGTGTGCTGGATTTCTGACAAGTCAACACTTCTCACCCAACTAAAACTGAAATGAGGACCAAGACCAATGTATCCTAACATAACAAGTTTTTAAAGGGTGTCAGTTTCACAAGTGATGAAATGAATAAAACTGATCCACCATTTAAATTAACTCTTTATTTCTACCCTTACTGTTTAATAATTTGGATATTTAGTTAACAAGATAGAACTGCATACACATACACACACACACACACACACACACACACACACACACACACACACACACACACACACACATATATAGTATGCTAATAGAATTCATTATTTACCAATGTTATATAATAAAATCATCAGGAGTTTGGTGTGATGTTAACAAAAGCATGATGTCTTAATAAGTATTGATATATTCATGCGGCACGATTGTGCTCTTAATTTAGAAGTTAGTCAACCGGGGATCAGAACTTTGAGCTATTGGGATGGACCCAACTGTAAAGAACATTAATGGTGATGTTGCATTTCTTTCAAAGCATAATTTCCTCAATCATGTACCTGTTTACAATTACACAACATAAACAAAAGTTATATTTTTTTAAAAATTGTCTAAAGGATGGCATCAAGAGACAGAATTGGATTGTCTATTCTTCAAAGGACAGGAGACTTCACCTCAAGGTAGGAATTCCAGTTGGTCTTTACCCTCTCTCTCTTTCTCTGTCTTCATCTCTCACATTCGCTCTACTTTCTCTCTCTCGCTTCCTCTCTCTCTCTCTCTCTCTCTCTCTCTCTCTCTCTCTCTCTCTCTCTCTCTCTCTCTCGCTTCCTCTCTCTCTCTTTAAATATATATGTAGAAATTGGGTCAAAATCACACAATTTTTCTGACTGTTCATCACAATTTGTTGAACTTCTCCTGTTTCTGGTTCAAATATGCACAGTTGAGTTCCATTAAAATTTTTGAAACAAGGTTTTTGGGTAATCCGTCTCTTTCCTCATATTTAAAATCATAGAGTTTAAGTAGGTCGCAAAACTCTCAGCTAGCTTAGAGTTTGATTCACTGTTTGGGAGAGTTCTGATGTTCTGTTTCCCTAACAAATTGTTTGTCACCTGGTGCCATGCTGCTCTTTACATGATTTGAAGTTTCTAAATTTTGAATTGTAATAATCCTTTTTAACTTTCCTTATAAAATTATTTAATTTTCTTTTCATGGCACAGTAAATATCATGATCGACAGTTATTCCAGTTTTTTGCCATTGCTTTGTACCTCTCTCCTTTGTTTGGCCATTTTTACCTCTGAGTTGAACCAACCAGCTTCTCATCTTTCTGTCACAAATCTCTTTATAATTGTAGCATGATTATCAAGAACGTGGTAAAGAGTGGAATTGAGATCAGCAATTTTTTTTACGTTTTAAGGCTACTTTTGAGATCGATTGTAAAATTCCCACTATCATTTTGTTTAATGTTTATAGTTTGATTTAGCTTTTTGTGAGGGTGCATTTTCTCGAGTGGCAGGTTGACCTAGAATGCCTTTGTGAACACTCAGAGCGAGGTCCACCACTCTTATATCCATTATATAATTATTTGATTTAGACAATACTACCCAATCTAGAATGTTCCCAGCTTGATGTCTTGGTGTTTTACCATGCTGATAAAGATCGTTCGGTTGAAATCTTCTGAATGCTTTTCACAGTTGATGACT
>NW_027628565.1:0-3885 GCF_034508935.2 Berghia stephanieae | reverse complement strand
TCTTGATTAAACGTTTAAAGTTACACTTATTTCTATGACATGGAGTTGATTTCATTGAGACCAAATAAAAAAAAAGCGTTTGGTAATGATTGTCCTCGGACTTTGGGGATAATTTTCCCACTAACTTTCCTCCCTTGCTAAAAAATTTTTAAAAAAAATTGATGGGTGCAAAAAATTTTCCCTTTTGGACAGGCCCCTTGATCTTCGAAAAGTACTTTTTTGCTCAAGTAAGGCCCCAAATCCCAATTGCTGAAAAAATTTTTAAAATTTTGTTTGTGTGTGGGGGAAAATTCAAATTTTGGGGAAACACCTTTCTATTTCCTTTAACCCCTCCCCATATCATTTTTTCCATTGTTATATTTCCGGACCCATTTAGGTGTTTTAGTTCCCATTAAATCACTCTACATAACCTATATCGTTAAAGGTTGCAGTTTCTTTGGGTTGTAATTTATCTAAGTACTAAAAAACGGTTTTAGTTTTTTTTTAACAAGCCTTTTGGGGGGACATGCTCACAGATATATTTTTTTAAAAATTGGTGAAAAAAAACCCAAGGAATTTTTGTTTTTACTATTTTTTTTCTGGGTTTTTTTTTTTTACGTAGTTTTTTTTGGGCTTTTGGACCAGGGACCCCTTTATTTCTATGAAATTACCGCTATCCTTTAAAAGGATGCTGGGGCTATAGCAAAGAAATTTTCCCGCGAAAAAAAAGGGGGGCCCCGGTTTTCCCAATTAAAAATTAAAAAAAAGTGTGAAAGGGGGCCCCTTTTTTCCCTCCCTTTTTCCCCCTCTCTCTCCCCCTTTGCGTTTTTCCCCCAAACTCATCCCAAACCTCCAACCCCCTTTTTTTTTTTTTCTTTTTTAAAATTTTTTTCCTTTTTTTAACTCTTATTATCTGTTTTTTTCATTACCCCTTTTTTTAAAATCTATCCTATTTTATTTTCCCTTTTTTTATTTTTTTTTTTATTTTTTAATTTTTTATATTTTTGGGGACCATTTTTTAATTTTTTCTATAAAGTCCTCTTATCAAAAAAAATTTAATTTCCTTTTTTGCATATTATTTTTCTTTCAAAAAAAAAAACCTTAAATTTTCCCCGGGGCCTTTTTTTATGTTTTCCCCAAACTCCCCTTTTAAAAAATTTTTTTTTTTTTGCGGTTTGACCCTTTCAAAAAGTATTTTTCATGGGGGGAAAATTCCGGGGTCTATTAATTTTTTTTTGTAAAAATCAATTTTTAAGAGAATTCCCCATTTCCAAAAAACCCTTAATTATTTTCCCATTTTAGATGGATCCCACTAGGGTTTTTCTTTTTTGAAAAATAAATCATATCCCAAAATTTAAATTTCCCCTTTTTTCGCTTGACAATTTCAAAGTACTAGAAAGGTGAAGAATTTTTTTTAAACCCCCACGGGGGGGGGGTAATATAAGAAAAAAATGGTGTAAAATTTAAACAATGGAATTTTTTTTACTTTTTTTATCTGTGTTGTTTTTTTTGAGTGGTCTTTTAAAAACAAGTGGGCCCCAAAAAACCCAAAACTTTTTTCCCTATGGTTTTTCCGCATCCCTTTAAAAAGGGATCTAGTCTAAGAAAAGAAAATTTGCGCGAAAAAAAGGGGGGACCCAGCTTCCCAATTTAAAAATTTTTTAAAAAAGGGTGAAAGGGAAGTCTCTTCCTTCCTTTTCTTTTCTCTCTCCCTCTCTCTCTCTCACCCCCTGTCGTTTTTTTCCCCTATCTTCATTTTTTTTATTTAAAAACTAATCTTTCTTCCCCCAAAAACTCTTATCAAATCATTTTCTATCTTTTTCTTTTAATTTTAAAATTTAAATTTATTATAATTTATATATTTTTTTTCCCCATCTATCTTTCTCCTTTCTATAAAATTTATCTATCTTCTATAAAATCTATCTTTGGGCCTTTTCTTTCATCCTATTTCTTTTTTTATTCCTTTTTTCCTCTCTCCCCTCTCTTTTTTTGTTTTTTTTCATTTTCACTAAACTTTCTCTTTTATATCTTTTAAGGACCACCATTTCGGTGTTTAGTTTCATTGCCCCCCTCTTAATTTTTGACATAAACTTTAAAAGTTCACTTTTTTTAATGGTTGAATTCTTTTTGACAAATGAAAAAGCGATGGTTTAATTTGATTGTCCTGGGGAACTTTGGGATGAATTTCACTAACTCCTCCTTGCTCAAAATTAAAAAACAATGAGGGGGGGGACAAAAATTACCCTTTTTGGACAGGACTTGTTTAGGGAAAATACTTTTTTGCTCAATGTAAGAGCCAAAAATACCAATTTTGCGCCAAAAATATAGATTTTTTGGTGTGGGGAAAAAATTCAATTTTAGACCCACTCTCTCTATTTCCTCTCATAACCCTCTCCATATCTTTTTTTTCCAATTTTTATTACCCGGTCGCACTTAGGTGATTAGTTTCATAAATTTTTTATTACTATAACCTTTTATCGTTAAAAAGGTTGCAGATTCTTTTCGTTGTACCTTCATCAATACTGAAGGGGGTTAGTTTTTTTTTTAATCTTTTACATCTTAGGGACCTGCGTCCAGTAAAAATTTTTTAAAAATGGTGTAAAAATGACAAGGGAAATTTGTTTTTACTTTTTCTTATACTTTGTTGTTTTTTAAAATAGTCTTTAGGCAATTTGGCCAGGGACCCTTTTTTTTCTATCGAATTTTTCCGTATCCTTTAAATGGGGTGCTATTTTTAATGCAAAGTAATTTCCCGCTGAAAAACAAGAGACCCGGTCCCCAATTAAAAATAATAAAGTTGAAAGGGGAAGGGTTTCTCCTTTTCCCCTCTCCCCCCTCTTCTCCTCCTTTTTCCCCCCCCCCCCCCCTTTTCGCTCTTTCCCTCCTCTTCTTTTTATTTCTCTACCTTCTTTTTTCCCATTACAATCTTCTTCTACTATCTTTTTTATTTTTTTAAATATATTATATATATATATTTATATTATATATAATTTATATTTTTAATTTTTTTTCCTATTATTTTTCTCCATCTATCAATATTTTTTTATTATAAAATCTATCTTTTTGGGCCTTTATCTATCTTCCAATTTCTATCTCTACCTTTCCCCCTCCCTCTCTCTCTCTCTTTTTTTTTTTTCTTTTCACTCACTTTTATATATTCGTTAAAGGGGACCACCGTTTAGGTGATTAGTTCTCATTACAGCCCCTCTTACTTCTTAAACATAAAACGTTAAGGGGTTTACACTTTTTTTTTGGGAATGGTTGAATTCATTTGACGAAAAAAAAAAAACGTGGAATTGATTATCGGGGGACTTTGAGTGATAAATTCACAAACTCCTTTTTCTAAAAAATTAAAAAAATGATGGTGACAAAAATACCCTTTTTGGGCCGGGGGACTTGATCTATCAAAAAAAGTATTTTCCCTGCTCAATTTAAGAAACATATTTACCAATGGGGGAAAAAATTTATATAATATTTTTGTTTTGGAAAAAAATAACAATTTTGGGGAAACCTCTCTCTATTCCCTCTCTATCCCCCTCAATCTCTATCTTTCCCCATTGTTATTTATCCGGTTGGGGCCAAATTGGGTGTTTGTTTCTCATGAAATCACTCATTTAACCTTTAATCTTTTAAAAGGTTGCACGCCTTCTTTTCGTTTTGGTACATTGCTAAGTTAGAACAGGTGAGTATTTTCTTTAACGTTAGCTTTCATTAGGACTTTTGACCAAGTTTATAATATTTTTAATGGTTGTAAAAAAAAACATGGAATTTTTGTTTCTTTTTTGTGTGTTTTTTTTTTCTACCCCTTTTAGGGGGTTAGGGGACAGGGAAAAAAAAAACTTTTTAATGGAAAAATTACTCGTTTTCCAAAATTTTTTGTTTTTTTAAAGGAAAAAATAATTTTTG
>NW_027628564.1:0-3887 GCF_034508935.2 Berghia stephanieae | reverse complement strand
TCTCTCTCTTTTCCTCTCTCTCTCTCTCCTCCTCTCCCTCTCTTTCCCCTTCTCTTCCTTCCCCCTTCTCCTTCTCTCTCGCTCTCTCGCTCTTATCTCTATCTTTCTATCTCTCTTTCTGTCTCTGTTGGTGAGGGGTCTTTCTCTATCTCTCTCTTCCCCCCCCCCCCCCCCCCCCCCCCCCCCACACACACACACAAAACTATTCTCTATCTACCCTCTTTGTCACTCTCGCGCCCCATCCTGTCTCTCTATATTAAAATCTATCTATCTATCTATCATCTATCTATCTATCTATCTATCTATCTATTATCTATCTATCTTTTTTTCTATTATCTCAATTATTACTTGGAATCGCAAAGATGGGCCCAATAAATACTCCCCCATCCTCCCCTCCCCCTCCCCCTCCTCCTCCCCCCTTTCCTCCTCCTCCTCCTCCTCCTTATTATTATTATTATTTTATTTTTATTTTTATTTTTATTATTATTATTATTATTATTATTATTATTATTATTATTATTATTATTATTATTATTATTATTAAAAGGGGAAAACCCCCAAAATTTTTGGGTGAAAAATAAAGGGTATAAGGAGAGGCGATCACAATTTACTTATTATGATACCGATTGATTTTTGATTTGCCGGTAATTTGTGTCGATCAAATTTTTGAATTTTTATTATTTTTTTATTTTTTTTATTTTTTATTTTTATTATTTTTATTAATATTTTTATTTATTATTATTATTTTTAAATTATTTTTATTATTTTTGTTATTATTATTATTATTTTATTTTTTTATTATTATTATTAATTTTTATTATTATTATTTTTATTATTATTTTATTTTTATTTTATCATTATTATTATTTTTATTATAATTACTTTTCTTCAAATTATTATTTTATCATTATTATTTTTATTTCATTTTTATTATTATTATTATTATTATTATTATTATTATTATTATTATTTTAAATTTTTTAAAAATTTTTTTAAATTAAAAACTCAAATTATTGTTATTGAAAAATTACACAACAAAAACAACAACAATATATATCACTATCATCTACTACAAATACAAACAACACTACTACATAATATTTTTACTTTTTAAAATTTTAAATTTATTTTAATTTTTAATTAAAAATTTTTCCTACCAAATTTATACTATACTACCCATAACTTACACTCTACAACACAAACCCCATCAAACAATACACTTTATTCACATTTAAAAATTTACTCTACATTTAACTCTCTACTTACACCACATACACAAACCCTACTTACAAACTTAAAAACCACTCTCCACTACTACACATAAACCATACCTACCTATAAACATCTACACTTTCCCCTACTAACTTTAACTAATTTATTTATCTATATTACTATACAATATACACAAATCATACTGTATAACTTACTACAAAACATAACACAAAAAAACTTACTATCTAATACTATTAAAACACCTACTATAAAAACAAATAATAAAAAATAATAAAAAATAATAATAATAATAATAATAATAAAATTTTACACTATTGTTTTTATTGTTTTTTTTATTATTATTGTTTTGTTATTTTTTATTATTATTATTTTTTATTATTATTTTATTATTATTATTATTATTATTATTATTTCATTTATTATTTTTTATTATTATTTTTATTATTATTTTTATTATTATTATTATTATTATTATTATTATAAATAATAAAAAAATAATAATAATAATAATAAAAATAAAAAATAATAAAAATAATAATAATAATAATAATAAAAAAAATAAGATAATTTAAAATAAAATGAAATAATAATTAAAAATTATAAAATATAAAAATAATATAATAATAATAATAAAAATAATAATAAAAATAATAATAATAATAAAAACTCAATCAATTGTTAATAATTTTTTTTTAATATTCATATTATGTTTTAGAATAGGGAGTCAGAAAGGCCGTGTCTCTGATGGGAAATGCGGAGGCTTTTTTTGAGGGACCCGGAACAACGACTCATGAACTCCCCCAGTCCTTACTGGTGAACAAATCATTACTTTCATCATCGTCATCTCTATTTCATTTTCATCATTCAACATCATCGTCCATCATTATCAAAGATACCATGTCGTATTCATATTCATCATTATTCATACGGTGTCACTAGAATAGAGCGTATAATTAGGGTTTCCCCAAACGAAAAAAAAGGTCTAAAAAACTGGGAAACCACATGTTCCTGTTTGACAGTCACTTTTCCCAAAGTAATTATAGGAAAAAAAAAAACCTTTAAAATTTGGCTGTTAGGTGGGAAAAAAACACATATTCTAAAAACCGATCATGCATCAAATAATGTTAGTATGGATAATTTTTTGGAAAAAAAGGTAAAATTTATCAAAAATTTCAGCTATCTATTTTTTGACCAAGCAAATTATTAACGGATCTTTGCAACCCCTCAAAAACTTTGTATGGTCAGTTTTTCGGCATTTGTTTTTATAAATTATCAACCTAAGACTTAATATTATGCATGTTTTATGATTTTTTGCTTTATGCAGCTTTTTAAAACCCACCAAAAGACCCTTTAGAGAAAGTTTAAAGTCATTGAAAAAAACATGAAAAACCTCAAATCAGTCATTTTTTTTCTGCGTTTTTTCTTTTTTAGATTCACATATTTCCATTCGAACTGAATAAAATTTGGGGATAACCCGGCTTTTCTAGTGTTTTTTAAAATTTTTCCCTCATTTACTTTAGCTTTATTATAAACAACAATTTGTACATCTGGGAAACCCTTTACTTTTTATGGAAGGGTCTCTGAAGCAAACCCAAAACCCCCCAAAAAAATCACCCACCATGAAGATCGACCTGCATTTTCTGTAACGGAAAGTCAGTGCTGCCACAATTCTTTGATTTAAAATGATTTACGTTTTACATAATATAAAGAGATAGAAAATTTCCCTTTGGGCATTTCATCACAAATTCTTTAAGATCACAAGATGTCCGCTCGATGGGTGCCTCACCAACTCAAATGTAAAAAAAAAATAACAACGTGTTCAATTTTGCATCACTGCCACAAAGCTTCCCAAACCCTTCGATGAAGGTCGACCTGGAAATATTGAAAAAAAAGGATTTTTATTTATATAATCCTGAAAAAAAAACACCAATCTAGAGCGTGGCTCTTTTCTGGTGGGAATTTTACCTCTAAATTCAAGGGTTTCGCGGCGTTAGAAAAACAAATTGGCTAGCATTCTCAATTTAAAAGATTAAATCGCCACAGTACCACTCCAAAAAAGACGCCCAGTCCCCCTCAGAAATTGGGATATTTAAACCCCTTTTCTTACCCACAGTTTGAGAGAAGTTGAGGAGACGGTGTCCAATGAAAGGCACAAGGGGTTCTATGGGACAAAAAAAAAATGTAAGTTTTACACAGGCCCTTTCATGCAACAGTGCAGTTCTTGACTAAAACAACGTTCCCAAAACCTAAAATCCCTCCATAAAACATATGCTCTGGAAACCCGGCCCCCCGTGACTTCTTTTTTTTCACATTTGTCAACGAAAATCTCCATGGAAATTTAATTTGCGTCTCCTGAAGAAGTCGTTTTGGGGGATTCCCAAGAAGAACTTTCAGCCACACCACCGGAAAATTTAGGCAAAAATGCTTTTTTTCCCTTTGGGTTTTAAAAGTAAGGGGGATGAAACTTTGCATCCAAAACTCAAGGAAGTACTTTGAAGCTGTGAAAATTTGATGGTAATTCAATTTTTTCCCTTTTACCCGATTTCGGAAACTTTTCTAGTGACCCCCCGTATCTGCTTTTTTTCCCTTTTTCAATATCATCATCATAATCATTTACATCATCATCATCATCATCATCATCATCACCATCATCA
>NW_027628563.1:0-3889 GCF_034508935.2 Berghia stephanieae | reverse complement strand
TCGTTTCCCCAATCATTTGACAGCTACCCAATCCAGAAAAAAATCTCAACTTTTCATAGGGATCAACCCAAGTCACTTTTACTTGAAAAGCCAATGCTCTACCAACTCAGCTATTGGGACCTCCCATGTAAAGATGGAATATCGTATATGACTTCTGTATCATAAGACCACATACGCAGCAGGGGTGGGGTAGGCCTTTTACACTGTAAAATTTGTAGGTACTTTAGGTATAAAAATCATCACAACTTTGAAATCAATTATTCTACATCAACAAGAAATGTATGATATATCAATGGTTTTTCACTTTACAAGGTCTATTTTTATTGACCTGTGTAGTTTAATAAACTGTGATTCTACCAATCTCAATCAGGCAAAGCCATTTTCTCAGCAAGTCTGCATACATTCACATTATTTTCCACGTGATTGTGATATTTTGAAAGCAGGCATTTTATTTCATAAATAAATTCCTATAGAGCGAAAGTCTTGAGATTATATAAAGACAACCATTCATTGGGGTATTAATATTAAAATCAAAATCAAATAATAAAGTAATAAAAAACAAAGAAGCCTCTAAAATTGCCTCTAACTCTAATCTAACTAATGCAAGGCCTAAAGAATTTTGTTTTTAATTTTAAAGAAAGAAATTTTGTTTTCTAGCGCAGCACAGTGGAAAATAACGACAGAAGTACTTGTCCTAGATTCGTGATTTATAGTCAGTCAAAATATCTAGTAAAGTTGATGATGACAACTTTTCCTGTGCAGTATCAGTATCAGTATCAGTCTCAGACTAGACTCTCACTAAAAAAATCGGTTGAGTCAAGATTCCAAACAGTGACCAATCGAGAATAGTTGACGTGATTCATACGAAAACTATTCCATAATTTTAGTCAGAGAAGTAAAATGAATTTCAATTTACGGCAAGTGTGGACTAAAGACTTTCATATGTTCATAAAACGCCTGTCCCAGTCGTCGTAACAATCAGTAACAACGCGTTGTTCGCGTTACTTCTGTCTCAGTCTCATCCCTATTTGAATGAAATAATGAAATTAAAATTGGGGAAGTACCAATGATTGGGGCGTTTTTGTTTGTTGTTGTTTGTTTTTTTTTTGTTTTTATATTTGTTAAATATAAGTTAAAGATCACAGGACTTACGTGATTAATAGCAGCAACACTTGATTTGAAATTTTTCTTTGTCAAATTTGCAACTGTGTAACTTATTTCAGATAACGCAAAAGAAAGCGGGTCCAAATTCATATTACTCCCTAAACATCAAAGCGAAAGCCAAAACTCATTTGAGGCTCTCTTTCTATAGCATAAATTATCAAAACGGCCAAATACTACTCCTTTATAACAAAATCTTTTAAATCCTGGGGCCAACATTAGGACGGATAAGAGATATTTTCTACATCATCGAGACCCTCGACATGGCGTCAGATCAGCCATGTTTGGTTGGAGTTATATTTTTTTACACAGACAGTCAGAGCAGCGACCTACGAGAGAGAAGGGTAACAAATGCAGGGGAAATTAAAAATTATAACTCTGTTTGTGTCCGAATTAATTAATTTAATTTCACTTGTTGCACAGTCGCTTGGTTTTCTCTCGTATAACCTGAAAGAAAAAAGATAATCTCTTGAAATAGATTGAGATACATATTTACAATGTTATCTTTTTTTTAATTATGATTTTGGAGATTAAAAATAAAAATACAAAAAGAACAGAAAAATAAACTTCATTATTTTCTGGTGCCGATCCGTGAAGTGAAAGGACCAAGGAATTTATGGAAAGGACAGAAACAAAAATAATACTGATAGCATAATATAATTTTTGTTCGATAACAGAAGTAAAGGCAATATTATAATGGCACTGAGCTACTTTGTTTCATTCTAGTGTTTGTCCAGTGAGATCGCACAGCCAGGATCTTACAGAATGTGTGTTACTATTATAAATGTGTTTTAATCACGTGGCCTAAGGTTCAGTCTTCCCTCAATCGAATCTGACAACGTTTAATATCATCACCGTCATCCTCGTCATTGCCATCATCTTTATCATTATTATAAAACATGCTCTCTCTCTCTCACTCTCTCTCTCCTCTCTCTCTCCTTCTCTCTCTCTCTCTCTCTCTCTCTCTCTCTCTCCCCAGTGTGTGTGTATATCATGTGTGTGAGAGAGAGTGTGTGATAATTTGTTCAGAGATGTTATGGTTATTGGCTATCACGATATGTGGTTATTTCACGTTGTTATTAGCTGTCGCATCTATGAAGGAAAAGTTGCAAATGGGAATAGACAAATAGGAGTCAGATAGCTTCCTCAAAGCAAAGACATAAATTGTCTGGTGCCACTTTTACCTTATTATAGTTGGGTTCTCCTCTTTGTCTGCCTTTAGGGAAAAATTTTTTGTATCCATCAAAAATTGGATTCTTGAAAATAACAAAATTTTTGAATGAAGCCAAAACTAAAGTTGTTTTATGGGAACCAGAAAAAATTAAAGTTTTCCCAAATTTTTAAAACCCTCCTAATTTATTCTGATTCTGACATTTCTTTTTTCTAAAAAGGGCCTAAAAATTTAGGGGGTCATTTTGGATAGATCTTTGTCAAAGGGACCAAAATTTTAAACAATAATGTAAACATTATGTACTTGAGCCCCTAGAATATCACAGATAGGCCGTTTTTCCCTTTTCAACCCCTTAAATAATTTGCTCTGCTTTGGGTCTTTCACTCTTGACTACTGCAATTCACTGCTCCGGTCTCCCTAAAACAAAATAAACAAGTTTCCGAAGAACAGTTTGGTGCCTATTTTAAGCCCTTTGGGAAAAATTCTCATTGCGATATACACAGGCCCTTTCGAATCCTCCACGGGCGCCAGTCCGGGCTAAAATTTGAGTTAAAAATACCCCTTATCGTTTGGGTTGTATTTGACCCTTTCTGTTCCTCTTTCCCTTCAACACTTACTCCCCCCCCTTTATCCTTTCCTCTGAGAAATCTTTGATCCCACGAATTTAAAATTGTTTGCATCTCCCAAAAAATAAACTTAAGTATTTTGGTGATAGGGCTCTTATGAAATTCGGACCCCACGATTTGGAAATCCCCTCAAACTGTGAATTCTCGAGCTCAATAACATTTTTAAAAAAACCATGAAAACACAACTTTTCAAGAAAAATTTCCTTTAAATTTAATTTTAAATGTAAAAGTATTTGACCTTTATATTGATGATGTATTGAAGCCCTTTTTTCCCTTTAAATTTTTTTGATACCTTGGTTTTTTTTTTGGGGTTTTTTTTTTTTTTTTGTTTTTATTTTTATTTTTAATTTATTAAAAATTTAATTAAATTTTTATTAAAAAATTTTTATTTTTTATTATTATTATTAAAAATTTTTATTTTTTAAAATTTTAATTTTTATTAAAAAATCATTTTTGTTCTTTTTTAGGTTTTGTCCAATTACGACCCTGGCGAAAACAAATATATTAAACAAATTTCCCTACACATACAATTTTTAATGGCACTAAAACAATTTTAACAAAAAATTTAAAAACCACAGATTTAAAATTGAATATTTTTTCATACCCTTTTCCACAACCCAAATTTTCCCGCAAAAGAATTTCCCAAATTGGGCCCCTAAAATAACATGTTGGTGAAGATGATGTAAAGAGAGAGAAACCGAATTTAAATGATTTTTTGATTTTTAGAAAAAATTTTACTTGAGTTTATCAATCCAATAAACTAATTGTTCCAAGATTCGTTAGTGCCAGAATGTTACTGGTCATTTTCTCGACACCAATCATATTCCACGTACATAGTCATGGCCGGGCCGCCAGGTAATAATTATGTAATCCAATGATAATTTTTCGGGGTTTTGATCGGCCGGACATCGATTTAAATTTTTGGGCCCAA
>NW_027628562.1:0-3890 GCF_034508935.2 Berghia stephanieae | reverse complement strand
TATTTTACTACAAATATACTCTATTATTTCTACTTATACTATACTACTACTATACTACTATATAACCACACTACTATTCTATACTACTATATTACTATACTATACTACTATATACTCTATATACTATATCCCCAAACACTATCACTAAAAATCGATGTTACATCTCCTTTTCTATTGTGGAACTAAATATTGGGCCGACGTAAAATCCCATTCGAACACAACACTTCTACATTTCGGGGGGTTTATTTAACTCTATAGCCACCAAAATGTTAAATACTTAAGCTAGAAGGATACAAAATGTCATTAAAAACATTATCCATATGAGACGAAATAAATACAATAAATATCCTTGCCACGGACGAAATCTAATTAACTTCTTTTTTTTTAAATTGAGTAATTTGTAATGAACTCCATCATGTAATTTTTCCGACAGTATATAAATTAATAGATAATTAAATAAACAAATATTTAATTCATGATTGAATGAATATTTAAATAAATAAACACATAGATATAAATAATAAATAAATAATAAATAAATAAATAAATAATAAATAAATAAATAAATAATAAATAAATAAATAAATAAAAAAATAATAAATTATTAATAAAAAAAAATAAATAATAATATATAAAATAAATGAATGAATAATAAATAAATAAATAATAATAAATATATAAATAAATAAATAAATAAATAAATAATAAATAAATAAATAAATAAATAAATAAATAAATAAAAATAAATAAATAATAATACATAACACGGCTTTTATAGAAGTTGACAAATAAGACAAATAATTAAAACCATAAGCAAAAAAACAGTATCAAATTCATGCCCCCCCCCCTACCCCCCACCCAATTCCATTCCTTATATTAACGCAAATCACATGACAAGTAATGTACTAGCTAATCCAAAACACAGATAATACCATCAATTCGAAAACGATGACAATTATTTAAATACATTTCAAACCTGCCATAATATTAACACATATTTATTATCTCGTTACGGACACAGTAAATCATCGACTGAACAGATCTAATCCACGAAATATTCATCCACAGGACACGCAACAATGACGGGCCACACCTTGAGTGACTAAATCACCCACCGGATTAGGAACAGGTGGAAAATGGTAAGGCACAGAACTACTGGTTTAATCGCCTTCCCACCACCAAACACGTCTGCGACTGACTGCCGTGCCCATTCAAATATAAATATAAAAAATCACTTGTTTCCAATACGCGTTGGTGCGGCCATTACCATGTCGTAGTTCGATCTACGTATGGTATGGTATTTCTCGCGCTGTGCGTTCGTTCCAGAATCACGTTCAAGAGAGTGTTCGACCCGGTTACAGGAACATCGCTTTATCGGAATAGTTGAAAAGTCTCTTAATTGATACTTTTATAGACCAGGAAAAAAAATTCAACAACAACAACAACAACAACAACAAAAAACAAACAAACGAAAAAACAAAACAAAAACGAGACAAAGAAAACAAAATCCGGTGCTCTTTTTGGCTGAAGTGTGAGGTGGGGGGGGGGGTGGGTACTATAATATCCATGAAAAAATCATTCTTCGTATATTGGTTATGCCTTGGTGTTTTAAGATTATGGTTAACAAATCTTCTTAATACAAAAAAGTATGTTTGTCCAAAACTCGAGTAGAAAGAATGAAGTTGACGTCACTCGGCTCTTTATTATTGTTCTGAACCGCCAAGAGGTTATTGATCTCACACCAATTTCATCTAACAGACATTAAATTTTAATATTTCAGGTTATACACAGTTTTTATGTATACTAGTTACGTTTCCTTAGACGGGCAGATCTGGTGAGTCTATAGCCTTAAAAACACTCAAAAGTCATTGATCTTAAAGCTAGGGCCACCCTGTGACGCAATGATTACAACCCTTATAAGGATAGAAAAGATGGTGGATTAAAACTGGTAATAACATCAACATTTCTATCTCAAGCCCGTCGAGTTTTTAAAAAGCTTTTCAAAATTACCCTATCGCAGATGGACTTTACAAGTTCGCCTTGCAGTGGAAATATGAAAACTATTGGATCTAAACCTAAAGTTTGACTTTTGAAGAATTCCGATTAACAGGGAAGGCTACTTTATATCGGGAATTTCACACCGGGTTGATTCAATTAAAAGGTTTTGCATTTTAAAAGGCAGAGTTTTTAGCAAAAAGTCGAGGAATTTTTAAACGATGTGTGCAATGTTTGTATGGGTGGGTATTGGGACCTTGAGGCTCGGTTGTCTATTGTTACCTGTCTTATTAAATTCATATTTAATGGGTTACAAGGAATAAGGAGGAAAAAGCCCCGGCGTTGTGTCCTTGTACAAGGCACTTTATATACATGATTATGATTTGGTGTTGTTTTTAAAAATCCCTATATTTTTTATAGTGGTTTATTTTTTGTGTGGTACAAAAAGACAATATTTAGAGATTTGCACGGCGTGCCGTCGATGGCCAAGCGATAGTATCTCGTCATTATGACAAAGTCAAGCGTTGTTGAGCACTGAAAGTTGTTGGACGGGTGACAACGTTCGCAAAACTCTAGTCAGTACGCTTTGCTTAATAAATCTTTACTTTCCAAATCGCAATACTCGATGAAATATGAAGAAAAGTACCTAACTTCAAGCAGTTATGGCTCTTGTGAGTTGCTGCTTACCATTTGCTTCATATTGCACTTGTGGTGAAAAACTGGTATTGTATTGAAGGAAAGGACGGAAGTAAAGATAGAAGGAAAACTATAGTTAGACATAAAATGGATGTAGATATAGAGTAAATTAGATTAGATTAGATAGAAATAGATAGATAGATAGACAGATGATAGAAGTAGATAGATGATAGATAGATAGAAAAGATAGAAATGTAGGTAGGTTGGTAGTTTGATAGATAAATGGATAAAATGGTGAATGGAGGAATGGATTAGATAGATTGATAAATGATAAATAATTGATAGATAGATAGTAGATAGATAGATACGTATAGATAGATAGATAGATAGATAGATGATAGATAGGACAGATAGATTTAAAAATGTCGATGATAGAATTAGATAGATAGATTGAGAGAGGATAGATTAATAAGATTGATGGATGGATGAATGGATGAATGGATAGATAATTATATATATATATATATATATATATATAAAATATTTTATATATATATATATAAGTTTATAAATAGCTCCTTTTTTTTACTAAAGTTGAGCACTATTATTTCATGGTTTTTGTTTTATAATTTATATATATATATATATATATATATATTATATATATAAAAGAGAGGAGGGGAGAGGAGAGAGAGAGAAGTAGAGAAATAGATAGATAGATAGATAGATAGATAGATAGATAGAAGATAGATAGATAGGGGGAAGATAGATAGACTAGACCCGACAAAAATAGATAAGATTGGTGAATAGACAGACAATAGAGGATTTGCGAGGAATGCGTGAAAATAACAAGGAAGATAAATATTATTTCTTTAAAATATAAATTTAAATTCTTTTCCAAATACAAACAGATACCACTGCTTCCAAATATTGAACAAAACAATCCAAAAAAACAACGAATTCCCAAACGATTTTACATTATCATTCCTGGAAGCGGGGGACGGGAAACCCCTAAACAGCTCACTAAACACAATAATTTAGAACATGCACCGAATATCTGCAAAGATCTGTTGTTGTGTTCTCCACCCACTCCCACCTCTATTTTACAAAGGCAACCTTAACTCATTCAATCCTAGAGATTTTTGCTTCTTTTCAAAATTGGAAAAAAAAAATGTATTCAAAATGAACATAATAGATAATTTTATTCAACTATCATCAATTGCAAAAACTTAAACATTATCTTTGATCCCCCGGGGCCG
>NW_027628561.1:0-3891 GCF_034508935.2 Berghia stephanieae | reverse complement strand
AAAAAAAAAATTTGGATTTTACAGATTTTTGTTTTTTTCCTTTTTTTTTCGGTGAAAATTTTGAGATTTTTTAAAATTTCCCGGTTTTTTAACAGTATAAAAAATCATCGTTTTTTGCTGAAAGTTCCGTTTTGAGCATCTTTCGAGATTCAAAATGTTTAGAAAGTAAAATTTTTGGGGTTTTTCCCAAAATTTTTCATTTTTTTCCTTTTTTTTTTTTTTTTTTTTTTTTTTTTTTTTTTTTTTTTTTTTTTTTTTTTTTTTTTTTTTTTTTTTTTTTTTTTTTTTTTTTTTTTTTTTTTTTTTTTTTTTTTTTTTTTTTTTTTTTTTTTTTTTTTTTTTTTTTTTTTTTTTTTTTTTTTTTTTTTTTTTTTTTTTTTTTTTTTTTTTTTTTTTTTTTTTTTTTTTTTTTTTTTTTTTTTTTTTTTTTTTTTTTTTTTTTTTTTTTTTTTTTTTTTTTTTTTTTTTTTTTTTTTTTTTTTTTTTTTTTTTTTTTTTTTTTTTTTTTTTTTTTTTTTTTTTTTTTTTTTTTTTTTTTTTTTTTTTTTTTTTTTTTTTTTTTTTTTTTTTTTTTTTTTTTTTTTTTTTTTTTTTTTTTTTTTTTTTTTTTTTTTTTTTTTTTTTTTTTTTTTTTTTTTTTTTTTTTTTTTTTTTTTTTTTTTTTTTTTTTTTTTTTTTTTTTTTTTTTTTTTTTTTTTTTTTTTTTTTTTTTTTTTTTTTTTTTTTTTTTTTTTTTTTTTTTTTTTTTTTTTTTTTTTTTTTTTTTTTTTTTTTTTTTTTTTTTTTTTTTTTTTTTTTTTTTTTTTTTTTTTTTTTTTTTTTTTTTTTTTTTTTTTTTTTTTTTTTTTTTTTTTTTTTTTTTTTTTTTTTTTTTTTTTTTTTTTTTTTTTTTTTTTTTTTTTTTTTTTTTTTTTTTTTTTTTTTAAAAAAAAAAAAAAAAAAAAAAAAAAAAAAAAAAAAAAAAAAAAAAAAAAAAAAAAAAAAAAAAAAAAAAAAAAAAAAAAAAAAAAAAAAAAAAAAAAAAAAAAAAAAAAAAAAAAAAAAAAAAAAAAAAAAAAAAAAAAAAAAAAAAAAAAAAAAAAAAAAAAAAAAAAAAAAAAAAAAAAAAAAAAAAAAAAAAAAAAAAAAAAAAAAAAAAAAAAAAAAAAAAAAAAAAAAAAAAAAAAAAAAAAAAAAAAAAAAAAAAAAAAAAAAAAAAAAAAAAAAAAAAAAAAAAAAAAAAAAAAAAAAAAAAAAAAAAAAAAAAAAAAAAAAAAAAAAAAAAAAAAAAAAAAAAAAAAAAAAAAAAAAAAAAAAAAAAAAAAAAAAAAAAAAAAAAAAAAAAAAAAAAAAAAAAAAAAAAAAAAAAAAAAAAAAAAAAAAAAAAAAAAAAAAAAAGTAAATTTTTTTAAATTTTTAAAATTTTCGATTTTTTCATTTTTTTTTTCATTTTTTTTTTTTTTGAGGGGGGGGGGGGCGGGGGGGGGGTTTTTGGGGAATTTGAGATTTTTTAAAATTTCCAAAGTTTTTAACCCTTTATGAAAAAAATCATCGAATTTTGAAAAAAGTTTTCGTTTGGCATCTTTCGAGATTCACAATGTTTTAAAAAGAAAATTTTGGGGATTTTCCCCGATTTTCATTTTTTCCTTTATTTTTTTTTTTGGGGGGGGGGGGGGGGGGAATTTGACGATTTTTAAAAATTTCCGAGTTTTCGACAAACTGATAAAAATTTTAAAAATTTTTGCTTGAAAAGTGTCTTTGAGCATCTTAGGTTTTACAATGATAAAAAATTAAAAATTTTGGTTTTTTTAAAAATTTTCGTTTTTTCCCAGGTTTTATGTGAAATTTTTACGTTTTTTAAAATTTCGAATTTTCGACAATCTGATAAAATCTTCGAATTTTTGATGAAAGAGTGATTTTGAAGTTTTCGATTTTCCAATTTTGAAAAAATAATAATTTAGGAGTTTACGATTTTGTTTTTTTTTCCGTTTTTTTTCGGTTTAAATTTGAGTTTTTTTCAAATTTCCAGTTTTCAACGTATGACAAATTCGAATTTTTGCATGAAAGACCCGTTTTGGTTTTTTCGAGATTCACAATTTTTAGAAAGTTTAAAAATTTTAGTTTTCCAATTTTTTTCTTTTTTTTTTTTTTTTTTTTTTGGGGGGGGGGGGGGGGGAATTTGACATTTTTTCAAATTCCGAGTTTTCGACAATTGAAAAAATCTTCATTTTTTTGTTGAAATGTGCTTTGAGCATCTTCGAGTTTTAAAAATGATAAAAAATTAAAAAATTTTGGATTTTAAATTTTTCGATTTTTTCACGTTTTTGGTGAAAAATTTTGAGTTTTTTTCAAATTTCCGAATTTTTTCGACAATCTAAAAAAAATTTTCAATTTTTGCTGAAAGAGTGTTTTTTTGAACGTTTTTCGATTTTTTCACAATGTTGAAAAATAAAATTTTAGGAGTTTAAATTTTTTTATTTTTTTATTTTTTTTCGGTAAAAATTTGGTTTTTTTCAATTTCCGATTTTTTTACAGTATAAAAAATCATCGATTTTTGCATGAAAGACCCCTTTTTGAGCCATTTTCGAGTTACAATTTTAAAAAAAGTTGAATTTTGGAGTTCCAGTTTTTTTCATTTTTTTCACTTTTTTTTTTTTTTTAGGGGGGGGGGGGGGGGGGGGGGAATTTGAAAAATTTTTTTTTACAAATTTTTCCCGAGTTTTCAAACAAAAAAAATTTTGAAAATTTCTTTTTTCCAATTTTTTGGAAATTTTTTTTAAAAAAAAAAGGTTTCCTTTTTTGGGAAAGCCAAATCTTTGAGTTTCACAATGTTTAAAAATTTTAAATTTTGGGTTTTTTTCCAGATTTTTTTCATTTTTTTCATTTCGGTTTTTTTGTTTTTGTGAGGGGGGAGTTTTGGGGTTTTTGGGTTTAGTTTTTGACTTTTTTTTTTCAAAAATTTTTCCCGAGTTTTCGACAATTGATGAATCTTCAATTTTTGCTTGAAATAGTCGCTTTGAGCATCTTCAGAGTTTTACAATGATCAAAAATTAAAATTTTGGATTTTGAAATTTTCGATTTTTCACGTTTTATGGTGAAATTTGACGATTTTTTCAAATTTCGAATTTTCGACCAATCTGATGAAATCTTCGAATTTTTGCATGAAAGAGTCGATTTTGAACGTCTTTCGAGTTTCACAATGTTGAAAAATAATAATTTAGGAGTTTACAGATTTTTGATTTTTTTTCACGTTTTTTTTTTCGTGTGTGAAATTTGACGATTTTTCAAATTTCCGAGTTTTCAACAGTATGACAAAATCATCGAATTTTTGCATGAAAGAGTCCGTTTTGAGCATCTTTCGAGATTCACAATGTTTAGAAAGTAGAATTGGAAGTTTCAGATTTTCATTTTTTTCACGTTTTTTTTTTTGGGGGGGGGGGGGGGGATTTGACGATTTTTCAAATTCCGAGTTTTCGACAATTTGGGAAAATCTTAAATTTTAGTTGAAATGTGACTTTGAGCATCTTCAGAGTTTTACAATGATCAAAATTAAATTTTGGATTTTAAAATTTTCGATTTTTCCGTTTTATGGTAAAAAATTTGACGTTTTTTCAAATTTCGAATTTTCGAAATCTATGAATTGAATTTTTGCAAAATTTTTTTTGAACGTCTTTCGAGTTTTCAAAATGTTAAAAAAATAATAATTTAGGATTTTTAAGTTTTTTTTTTTTTTATTTTTTTGGGAAAATTTGACGATTTTTTCAAATTTTCCGGTTTTAACATTTAACAAAATATCAAATTTTTTGCTAAAAAGATTCTTTTTGAGCATCTTTCGGATTCACAATGTTTGAAAGTAAAATTTGGGGTTTTCCCAGTTTTTTTCATTTTTTTCCGTTTTTTTTTTTTGAGGGG
>NW_027628560.1:0-3891 GCF_034508935.2 Berghia stephanieae | reverse complement strand
TTTCCGAGTTTTAAAACATATGAAAAAATCATCGCTTTTGCATGAAAAAGTCCTTTTTGAGATTTTCGAGATTCACAAGTTCAGAAATTTAAAATTTGGGAGTTTCGATTTTTTTTTTTTTTTTTGTTTTTTTTTTTTTTGGGGGGGGGGGGGGGGGGGGAAAATTACGGATTTTCAAATTTCCCAGTTTTCGAAATGATGAAATTTCAAATTTTGCTTAAAAAGGTGATTTGAGCACTTCAAGTTTTACAATGTAAAAATTAAATTTTGGTTTTTAAAAATTTTTTCGATTTTTCAGTTTTATGGTAAAAATTTTGACGTTTTTTCAAATTTCCGAGTTTTAACATTGATAAAATCATCAAATTTTGCATAAACAGCCCATTTTGGCATTTTTTCGAGATTAAATGTTCAAAAAGTGAATTTTGGAGTTTCCAGATTTTTCTTTTTTTTCCCCGTTTTTTTTTTGGGGGGGGGGGGGGGGGGGGGGCAATTTTGACTTTTCAAATTCCGAGTTTTGACAATCTGATGAAATCTTAAATTTTTTTGCTTGAAAGTCGACTTGAGCATCTTCAGATTTTACAATGATCAAAAAAAATTTTGGATTTTTAAAAATTTTCGATTTTTCCCGTTTTAGGGGAAATTTTTTTAGATTTTTTTCAAATTTCCGATTTTAAACGTATGATAAAATCATCGAACTTTTGATAAAAAACAGTCCTTTTTGGATTTTCGAGTTACAATGTTCAAAAAGGGGAATTTTGGATTTTCCCGATTTTTTTTTTTTTTTCTTTTTTTTTTTTTTTGGTGGGGGGGAGGGGGGAAATTGACGGATTTTCAAATTTGGGTTTTCGAAAATTGATGAAATTTCAATTTTGTTAAAAGTCGATTTGAGCATTTAGATTTTTACAATGCAAAAATTAAAATTTTGGTTTTTTGAATTTTCGTTTTTTCCCACGTTTTATGGTGAATTTTTGAGTTTTTTCAAATTTCCGATTTTTCAACAGTATGAAAAAATCATCGAACTTTTGCATAAAAGCCCCATTTTGAGATCTTTCGGATTCCAATGTTCAGAAATTTAGATTTTGGAGTTTCCAGATTTTTCTTTTTTTTTCACGTTTTTTTTTTTGGGGGGGGGGGGGGGGGGTGGGGGGGGGGGAATTTGCTTTTTCAAATTTCCGAGTTTTGAAATTGATGAAATCTTAAAATTTTTGTTGAATGTCGACTTTGGCATTTTCAGGTTTTCAATGTCAAAAATTAAAATTTTGGTTTTTTAAATTTTTTTCGTTTTTTTTACGTTTTATGGTAAAATTTTGAGTTTTTTAAATTCCGATTTTAAAAGTATGATAAAATCATCGCTTTTGCATGAAACAGTCCTTTTTAGCACTTTCGAGTTTCACAATGTTCAAAAATTTGAATTTTGGAGTTTCGATTTTTCTTTTTTTTCACTTTTTTTTTTTTTTTGGGGGGGGGGGGGGGGGGGGGGAAAATTGACGGATTTTCAAATTTCCGAGTTTTTGAACAATCGATGAAATTTTCAAATTTTTGCTTAATATAGTCGACTTTGGCTTTTTCAGAGTTTTACAATGATCAAAAATTAAATTTTGGATTTTTGAATTTTTCGATTTTTAGTTTTATGGGAAATTTGCGATTTTTAAAATTTCCCGGGTTTTAACATAGATAAAATCAATCGCTTTTGATGAAAACAGTCCTTTTGAGCATTTTTTCGAGATTCACAATTTTCAGAAATTTAGAATTTTGGATTTTCCCAGTTTTTTATTTTTTTCACGTTTTCTTTTTTTGGCGGGGGGGGGGGAGTGGGGGAAATTTGACAATTTTAATTGAGTTTTTGACAATCGAGAAATCTTCAAATTTTTGTTTGAAAGTCGATTTTGAGCATTTCAGATTTTTCAATGATAAAAAATTAAAAATTTTGGTTTTTTGAAATTTTCGATTTTTTCCAGTTTTTGGTGAATTTTTGACATTTTTTCAAATTTTCCGTTTTTTACAGATGAAAAAATCATAACTTTTGTGAAAAGCCCATTTTGGCATTTTCGAGTTTCACAATTTTAGAAAGTAGATTTTGGAGTTTAGATTTTTCATTTTTTTCACGTTTTTTTTTTTGGGGGGGGGGGGGGAGGGGGGAAAATTTGCCCCAATTTTCAAATTCCGGGTTTTTTGAAAATTGTAAAAATTTAAAAATTTTTGCTTGAAATAGTCGACTTTGGCATTTCGATTTTTTCAATGATCAAAAATTTAAAATTTTGGATTTTTAAAATTTTTCGTTTTTCCACTTTTTATGGTAAAATTTTTGACGTTTTTTTTAAAATTTCCCAATTTTTAACGTATGATAAAATCATCGAACTTTTGCATGAAACAGCATTTTGAGATTTCGAGATTCAAAATTTTCAAAAAGTAGAATTTTGGATTTTCCCAGATTTTTCTTTTTTTCAGTTTTTTTTTTTGGGGGGGGGGGGGGGGGAAAAATTGCCCTTTTTCAAAATTCCGAGTTTTGACAATCGATGAAATTTCAAATTTTTGCTTAAAATAGTCGATTTTGAGCTCTTCGGTTTTTACAATGATCAAAAATTAAATTTTTGGTTTTTTGATTTTTTCGATTTTTTCCACGTTTTATGGTGAATTTTTGGCGTTTTTTTTCCAATTTCCGAGTTTTCAACATATGTAAAATCATCCTTTTGCATGAAACAGTCTTTTTTGGCTCTTTCGGATTCCAATGTTAAAAAAGTAGAATTTTTGGGTTTCCCAGATTTTTCTTTTTTTTTCCCTTTTTTTTTTGGGGGGGGGGGGGGGGGGGGGGGGGGGGGGAATTGACGGTTTTCAAATCCGAGTTTTGAAAACTGATGAAATCTTAAAATTTTTGCTTGGAAATAGTCGACTTTGGCATTTCAGAGTTTACAATGATAAAAAATTTAAAAATTTTTGGTTTTTTTGAAATTTTCATTTTTCCAGTTTTATGGTGAAATTTTGACGATTTTTTCAAATTTGATTTTTAAAGTATGAAAAAAATATCGAACTTTTGCTAAAACAGCCCATTTGGGGCATTTTCGAGTTTCAAAATGTTCAGAAAGTAGAATTTTGGAGTTTCCAGATTTTTCTTTTTTTCCCTTTTTTTTTTTGGGGGGGGGGGAGGGGGGGGGGGGAAATTGCGGTTTTCAAATTTTCCCGAGTTTTGAAAATCGATGAAATTTTCAAATTTTTTGCTTAAAATAGTCATTTGAGATTTTCGAGTTTTACAATGACAAAAATTAAAATTTTGGATTTTTGAAATTTTCGATTTTTCCACGTTTTATGGTGAATTTTGACGTTTTTTTTAAAATTTCCCGGGTTTTAAAACGTATGATAAAATCATCGAATTTTTGCATAAACAGTCCTTTTGAGCTTTTCGAGATTCCATTGTTCGAAAGTAGAATTTTGGAGTTTCAGTTTTCTTTTTTTTTTCCGTTTTTTTTTTTTTGGGGGGGGGGGGGGGGGGGGGGAATTTGACGGTTTTAAAATTTTCCGGTTTTGAAAATTTGTGAAATTTTAAAAATTTTTTGCTTGAAATAGTCGACTTTGAGCATCTTCAGGTTTTCAATGATCAAAATTAAAATTTTGGTTTTTTAAAAATTTTCGTTTTTTTTCCACGTTTTTGGTGAAATTAGAGTTTTTTCAAATTCGATTTTTCAACATATGAAAAATCTAAAACTTTTGCAGAAACGTCTTTTTGAGCATCTTTCGGATTCAAAAATTTTCAGAAAGTAAAATTTGGATTTTCCAGTTTTTCTTTTTTTTACGTTTTTTTTTTTGGCGGGGGGGGGGGGGGGGGGGAATTTTTGAAAATTTTAAATTTCCCGAGGTTTTTTTCCCTCTGATGAAATTTAAATTTTTGTTGAAATG
>NW_027628559.1:0-3892 GCF_034508935.2 Berghia stephanieae | reverse complement strand
AAAAGAGTCGTTTTTGGAACGTCTTTCTTTTTTTCAAAATTTTCAAAAGTAAAATTTGGGAGTTACAGATTTTTGATTTTTTTAAAGTTTTTTTGGGGGGAAAGGGGACATTTTTTAAAAATTCCGGGGTTTCAAAAGTGTTAAAATCATCGAACTTTTGCATAAAAGAGCCCCATTTTAGCTCTTTCGAGATTCACAATGTCCGGAAAAAATTTTTGGTTTTCCGATTTTTCTTTTTTTTCATTTTTTTTTTTTTTTGAAGGGGGGGGGGGGGGGGGGGGGGGAAATTTGACGATTTTTAAAAATTTCCGAGGTTTTCAACTTTGTGATAAATCATCGAATTTTGCATGAAAGAGCCCTTTTTGAGCATTTTTGAGTTTCCCACAATGTTTAGAAATGAATTTTGGGTTTGGGTTTTTCAGTTTTTCCTTTTTTTTTTTTGGGGGGGGGGGGGGGGGGGGGGGGGGTTTTGGGACGATTTTTTAAAAATTTCCGGGTTTACCGTGTGATAAAAATCATCAAACTTTTGCATGAAAAGCCCCATTTTTAGCATTTTTTGAGATTCACAATGTTTAGAAAGTAGAATTTTGGAGTTTCCAGTTTTTTCCCTTTTTTTCACGTTTTTTTTTTGTAAAATTTTTACGTTTTTTAAAATTTCCGGTTTTGACAATTGATGAAATCTTCAAATTTTTTATAAAATTGTCGCTTTGACATCTTCAGAGTTTTACTTGATATAAATTAAAATTTTGGTTTTTTGAAATTTTCGTTTTTTTCCCGTTTTATGGTGAAATTTTGCGTTTTTTTTTTAAATTTCCGAAAATATTCGACAATTGAAAAAAACATCGAACTTTTTCTAAAAAGAGTGATTTGGAAAGTCTTTCGTTTTTTTCACAATGTTTCAAATAGTATATTTAGGAGTTTAAGATTTTTGATTTTTTAAAAAGTTTTTTTTGGGGGGTTTTGGACGTTTTTTAAATTTCCGAGTTTTAAAGTTGATAAAATCATCGAACTTTTGATGAAAGAGTCCATTTTAGACTTTTGAGTTACAATGTTGAAAGTAGATTTTGGTTTCCAGATTTTTCATTTTTTTCTTTTTTTTTTTGGGGGGGGAAATTTGGACGTTTTTTTTAAATTTCCATTTTTCAAAATTGATAAAACTTCATTTTCCGAAAACATTTGGACTTTTTTTTTAAAGACCCAAAAAATTTGGGGATTTTTTTTGATTTTTTCCCAAATTTTGCTTTTTAAAATTTGAATTTTGGAAAATTGTTTCCAAAAAATTTTTAAAATCTTTTTTCACGTTTTTTTTTTTTTTTTTTTTTTTTTTTTGGGTAAAATTTGACGTTTTTTTTAAAATTTTCCGATTTTCAAAAGTTGATAAATCATCAAACTTTTGCATAAAAAGGGTCCATTTTCAGCATTTTTGAGATTCACAATTTTTAGAAAAGTAAATTTTGGGGTTTCCGTTTTTTGTTTTTTCACTTTTTTTTTTTTTTTTTGGGGGGGGGAATTTGACGTTTTTTTAAAATTCCGGGTTTTCAACTTTGAAAAAATCATCGAATTTTTGCATAAAAAGAGCCCATTTTAGCATCTTTGGATCCAAAATTTTTTAGAAAGAATTTTTGAGTTTCCAGTTTTTTTTTTTTTCACGTTTTTTTTTTTGGGAGGGGGGGGGGGGGGAATTTTCGTTTTTTTAAATTTCCGGGGTTTCAACTGGATGAAATCTCAATTTTTTCTAAAAAGGCCCATTTGAGCATTTTTTAATTACAATTTAAAATTTTGGAATTTGGGAATTTTCATTTTTTTCACGTTTTTTTTTTTTTTTTTGAAATTTTACGATTTTTTAAAATTTCCGGGTTTTTGACAATTGATGAAATCTAAAAATTTTTTCATGAAATAGTCGACTTTGAGCATCTTCGGGTTTTTACAATGATATAAATTAAAATTTTGGATTTTTAAAATTTTTTCGTTTTTTTCCACGTTTTATGGTAAAAATTTTGCGTTTTTTCAAATTTCCCAAAATTTCGAAAATTTTGAATTTCATCAAACTTTTTCAGGGAAAGAGTGATTTTGAAAGTCTTTCGATTTTCACAATGTTAAAAAAAGTAAAATTTAGGATTTTACAGATTTTTGTTTTTTCCGTTTTTTTGGGGTTGAAATTTGCGATTTTTTTAAAATTTCCGAGTTTTAAACAGGTATGAAAAATATCGCTTTTGCATGAAAGGTCCATTTGACTTTCGGATTCAAATGTCGGAAGTTAATTTTTGAGTTTCCAGATTTTCATTTTTTTACTTTTTTTTTTGGGGAGGGGGGGGGGGGGGGGGGGGGGAAATTTGACGATTTTTTAAAATTTCCGAGGTTTCAACAGTGTGATAAAACATCGAACTTTTGCATAAAAAAGAGTCCATTTTGAGAAAATTTTTTGAGATTCACAATTTTTAAAAAGTAGAATTTTGGAGTTTCCCGATTTTCTTTTTTCCCTTTTTTTTTTTTGGGAGGGGGGGGGAATTTGACGATTTTTTTAAAAATTTCCGAGGTTTCAACAGTGTGATAAAATCATCAAATTTTCATGAAAGGCCCATTTTACTCTTTAAATTACAATTTTTAAAATTTAAATTTGGGATTTCAGATTTTTTTTTTTTTTCATTTTTTTTTTTTTTTGTAAAAATTTGACGTTTTTTTAAAAAATTTCCCGAGTTTTGGAAAATCTGATGAAATTTTAAAATTTTTTCTGAAATAGTCGCTTGGAATCTTCAGAGTTTTTACAATGATCAAAAATAAAAAATTTGGTTTTTGGAAATTTTCGATTTTCACGTTTTATGGTGAAATTTTAAACGATTTTTTTTAAAATTTCCGAATTTCGACAACTGTAAAATCATCGAACTTTTCATAAAAAAGGTGTTTGGGGAAGTCTTTCAAAGTTTCCAAAATGTTAAAGTATAATTTGGGGTTTAAAAGTTTTTTGATTTTTTTCCTTTTTTTTTGGGTGAAATTTGCGATTTTTTAAAATTTTCCCCGAGTTTTAAACGTGTGTTGAAATCACGAATTTTTGCATGAAAAGGCCCTTTTTAGCACTTTGGGAATTTAAAATTTTTGAAGTAAAATTTTTGGGGGTTTTCCCGATTTTTATTTTTTCCCTTTTTTTTTTTTTTTTTTGGGAATTTGACGATTTTTCAAATTTCCGATTTTTAAACGTTGATAAAATCATCGAACTTTTGCATAAAAAGAGTCCATTTTGCATCTTTTAGATCACATGTTAGAAAGTAAAAATTTTGATTTTCCAGATTTTTCTTTTTTTTTCATTTTTTTTTTTCAGGGGGGGGGGGGGGGGGGGGATTTTTTTACGTTTTTTTTTTCAAATTTCCCGAGGTTTCAACAGTTGGATGAAAATTTTTCAAACTTTTGATTTAAAAAAAGAGTCCATTTTTTCAGCACTTTCGGTTTCACAATGTCAGGAAGTAGAAGTTTTGAGTTTTCCAGATTTTTTCATTTTTTTCCACTTTTTTTTTTTTGGGGGGGGGGGGGGGGGGGGAATTTGACCTTTTTTTCAAATTTCCGGGGTTTTTCAACAGTGTGTTAAAATCATCGAACTTTTGCATGAAAGAGCCCCATTTTTAGAAAATTTTTGAGATTCACAATGTTTAAAAAGTAGATTTTGGAGTTTCCAGATTTTTCATTTTTTTCACGTTTTTTTTTTTTGGGGTAAAATTTGACGATTTTTTAAAATTTCCGAGTTTTTGACAATCGAGGGAAATTTAAATTTTTTTCATAAATGTCGACTTTGGCACTCAGAGTTTTACAAGTCAAAAAAAATTTTTGGATTTTTTGAAATTTTGATTTTTCCCGTTTTTGGTGAAATTTTGACGATTTTTTTAAAATTTCCGAATATTCG
>NW_027628558.1:0-3898 GCF_034508935.2 Berghia stephanieae | reverse complement strand
GTTTTTTTCAAAGGTGTCATTTTTTTGGATGACCCCCAAAGAGGAAAAAAAACGGAAAATATGGGCCCCCTTTTTCTGCATTTTTTTCGACCTTTGGTTGTATCTTGCGAATAATGGATTAAAAGATTGAAACTTGAAAGAAAATTTAGGTGGTTTTTTTTGAAAAAAATAGGGGGGAAAAGTACTCGTCTATTCTTGAAAATTTTTAACCCCCAAAAAGAAGAAATGTTCATGTATTACCTTGTCGCGAAAAAACCCCGCCCGTAGTTTTAAGAAATATTTTTTACCCCAAAAAGAGTAAAAAAATCCTATTTTAAGGGTCTTTGGTATCGCACGAGTTTTGTCGTTTAAATAATCTAAAATGACCTTTTTTTAACTGTGTCCCAACTTTTCTTATATTCATCGTTTTAAAAAGCGTCCGAAATTTAAATTTTTAAAATAGTATACGAAAGGTTGTCCCATATTTTGACGGAATTGGGGCATTCGCAGCGAAAAAGAGGGCCCAAAAGTTTGTGCGGGATGTCATTGCACTTTACGAGATCGAAATTTTCATCAAACGAGCTAAAGGCGTTTAGGGGGGTCCCTGCCCAACAGCAAATGAAAACATGAAAAACAGACTGTCACCTTTTTTAGGAAATTTAAAATTTTTCCTACAAAAAAAAACTTGTAAGGCCGGGTATTCATTTTACACTTGATCGAGTACGGTGGGAATGTGGGGTTAAAGAGCTTTTCAAAGGAGCAACTATGCCCCGCGAGACTCAAACCCGGCCCTTTGACCCCCAAAGTGATGTCATACACTAACCAAAACGAGCCACATGAAAAGGGGGGTAGGAAACGCAACAAAAAAATAAAAGAATAATCCCAAAAAGAAAGTAAATCCTTTAAAAAATAAACTCCCTCGACAACCCCATGACGCTTTTTTTAAATTGTTTATACTTTGTTTGCACCTTTTTTATTATTTTTTTTCACTCAATTAGCTGTTTTTTTAGTTTTTTTTTGCGTCTCTTTTTTTTTATTTTTATTTTATTTTTTTTTTGTTTTTTTTTTTTTTTTTTGGTTTTTTTTTTTTTTTTTGTTGGGGGGGGGTTTTTTTCTTTCAGTTGTTCATTTAATTTTTTTTATTTTTCTTTTGGTTTTTTTGTTTTCTAAAACGGTGAGGTTGCCACCTTACAGGTAAAAAATTTTAAAAGACCCCTATCTAAACTAAAAGTGCTCACGCCCTTTAAACAAGGGTGTAGTAACAAACAAAAAAAACTATATTTTCCCTTTCAGTTTGGGGGGGGAAAATTAAAAAAAAAAAAAAAATAACAAACAAACAAAAATGACTTAAAACAGCGTCAAATCCTAAACGTGCTCAAGGTTTAAAAGGGCATCCCCTCCCAAAGGCAAAACGTAACATTTGAACGAGACATTACGCCTGTTAGCGATATAACATTTTTTTTTTCCCACGAGACAACGTGAAACGGGCCAGGTATTATTTTACACTGATATGTGAGGAACTTGAAAAAGAGCCTTTTACAATGACTAACTTGCGCCGAGCAATCTCGAACTCGGACCTTCCGTAGCCGCATAAAAAAAAACAACAACGAATAACTATGATTATTGTAAACCATTATGAACCCCCTCTTTTTTTTTTTTTTTTTTAAACGTTGGGAAAAGGGTTTTCTCCAACGGGCCCCCGGGTTTAAATAAAAATAGATGTTGAAGATAACACACCCAAAATTGGGATTCAATGTTTGATGTCAGTGTGGTTCAAAAAAAAAGAAAAATGGTACTTTATATTTTCTGGGGTAAATTTTTCAATGTTTTTTATCAGAATTGAAAAAAGTAAAAACTGATCAGATTAAAATGATTTTTTTCTCTGGAACCTTTTATGCTCGTCGGGGAAAATTTTCATAAGGGGCGTCCGCCATTGTTCGAAGTTTTAAGCCAGTTACAAATTCCATGCTCATTCGAGGGAAGTGACGTTATGATTTTTTAAGAGTATTTCAATGAATTCTTGGGGTAAAAATCTCATTGTAAAGAACCAATCCGAGTAAAAAATAAAATTTTGAAACCCATGATATAGGTTTTGGTCATAAAGAACTTGATATTATCGATTTTTTTAACTCGTTTTTAAAAAACAAATTTTTTTTTAACAAAACGCGTTTGGAGTTTTTTTAATTTTGCATGATAAAAACATAACGAGTTAAAAAAAATAAAAGAAATAAAAAAAAAAAATTACGTTTATTCTACGTTTGAATACAATTTGACCCTAAAAAAAAAAACTTTTTGAATTTGTTTCATGTCACCAAAAGATTATTTTTAATTACCAATTGTTTTTACACCGTATTTACCCAAACACTTTTAAAAGCATTATTCAACGTTTTAGCTTTTATTATGAAATGTTGATTTTTTCCAATGAGGGGGGTTTGGGGAATTTAATACCTTTTTTAAACTCCGCAAAATAACTTGTTCGTCTGTATCAAATTGGTACTTATTTTTTTTATATTTTTTTTTTTTTTATTTTTTTTCCACGTTTTTTTGTTTTTGTTTGCTGACGAAGGGTTTGTACCCCCAAACTCCTTGTTGTATGTTCCCAAAAGAACCCCCTCCATTTTCACTCTTTCGTTAATTTTTTCACGATCACCATTCAGGCAGCCCCCGGGGGTTTTAAAAAGTGGGATGAAAAGGGGGTCAGCAAAGAAGAAAAGGGGTCTCAATTTTTTATTTTCGTTAGTATTTAAATAAATTGTTCAATCCCCGGGGGAAACCAGGCGTCAAAGCGTCCCAACCCTATAACCCAAACCCCAAAAAAGGGAAAACAAACAAGAGAAAATATTACTAAAATTTTTTTTTCTCTTTGGGGCAAAGCAGAGTGGTCTGGGCCCCACTTTAAACCCCTTTCCCATGTCGAACAATCAACCGTGACAATGGAAATTTTGAGAATATAATAAGATTTCAATTTCTCTGATGTCTGTCCCATCCAGCAACCACAGCTTTGGTTCTAAAAGAAGGGAAAAAAACGGGATTTTGTATTTATTCTGTGGCTAAATTTTTCCGGTCATGTGATCAGAATTATAAAAAATAAAAAAAAAAAAAAAAAAAAAAAAGATAATTTTAAAGTCTTTTCTTGAATTACTTTTAATGTTTTTATTTGGAGAAGTTTTATAAGGGCGTGATGGAATAAAGGGGTCCCCCATTTTTTCGATAGTTAGAACCGCTGCCATGCGTCTTCGAGGGGGGGTAATGGGTTAAATTTTCAAAGATGGGGATTGTTTTTTATTTATAAGATTATATAAATGGTGTTGTTTGAGGAATAGAATTATAAATAACAATAATTTTTCGTAAACAAAACCCAAAAAACACAACAAAAAAACCAACAAAAACAACATCTTGCATTTAAAAACATTGCCAAAAATCATTATAGCATCCATCATCTATATCACATCATCCACGATCATCCATATCAAATCATCTCATTTCCATCTCATCTCATCTCATCATTTCCCTACCCTCACCATCATCATCATCATCTCATTCATCAATTTCATAAGGTTTTAAAAAAATATCTGCGTGTTGTAATCGTTAATGATTGGTTGTGAAAACGCGACTATTCACCTAATCGCATGCACCAACTAAACAAAGGCTTCTTTTTTTTTTTAACGGCCAGCGAGTTAGTTACATTTCCAAAATGAAACGATTTCAAAATCTTTTCCCTTAACTCCACCTTCCACTTTTTCGTTTTAAAAGAGGCTAAAAAAATCTCGGATTTACATGGGCTTTGACTTCCCCCCCCCCCCCCCCCCCCCCCCCCCCCCCCCCCAACAATTACACATCGACGTTCAAAGTGGGGCTGAAAACCCCCTCCCCCCCCCCCCCCCCCCCAAAAAAACAAAAAAAAAAAAAAAGAAAAAAA
>NW_027628557.1:0-3902 GCF_034508935.2 Berghia stephanieae | reverse complement strand
CGACACAAAAAATTATCATCATTATCAATTGGTCAGTTAATCTTACATTAAATAAATTAATAAGTTAATCAGTCAACGAATCAATCCTTGGCTGGTTTCTCTGTACCATATGAAATATTCAAAACGTTTATTGCTGATGGAACGAACGTTGATTTATACTTGTTATTCTACATTTAATATGACAAAACTTTCTCCCAGATGGTAAAAGACTAAATTCATGGTATAAAATATGTTTTTTATTGTTGGTAATTGAGAATGCTTTCCTTTCTATTGCTTTTCCATGAATTCTTTCTACTCCATCAAGAGGATGGTTTATTATTTTTGATTGATTTTGAAATTTTTGATTTATCTTTAAGTCGGCATCCTCCAAACCATATGGTGCAGCCAAACGCAATAACACTTTTAATCAATGAGTCATAAACTCTTAACATAGTTTTCTTCCTTACTTGAAATGTTCTCAATTTCCTTAGGATGTATAATCTTTGGGCAACTTTCTTAGATATTATATTAATATGTTGAGAGAAATTGAGGGAACTATCAATGGTTATTCCTAAATATTTAAAATAGTCAACTATCTCAACATCATCTTTCCCGATCGCCACACACTTTAAGTCGTTTTTATCGAGCAGGTCGATTCCGGGTGTAGTAGAGGTGATTTTCTGACTAACCTCCCCTTGTCCATCCATCAGGAATTTGCTAGCTGGTTTTGTTAGATCTGGCAGAAATTACGTTGCGATAGATAAGCGTCATATCCAAAGGATAACAAGCAATTTGCAATTTTCCATCTATACGCTATAGATAGTATGAAGTTGACGTCGCTTAGGTTTTTGTTATTGCTTTTTGCCATCCGCGTTTATGATTATTTCTCACTAAACTGTATTAATCAGACTATATAAAAGTTAATGGTTACACATAGTTTTTTGTGTGTTGGTCCGTTGTACTTCCGGATGGCAATGTTGTGAGCTTCTTAGCCAGGCGCATACTATATATAGAAACCTGGATAAACTCGTGTCCCTTGGGTCTCATGTGTCTAAATGACTGCGTGTTTTATTTTTGCGGCTATGTTGTTGAGTGTTCAAATATGGGGTGAGTATCTCTTGTTCGTATTTGAGAATAAAACACATTCTTACATTGCAAAAAAGGTCAAAGTTCGTATTACTTATCATTTCAATTTGATTCAATAGTCTGATGTCACGTCGCCCAGCAACGGCGGCCATCGTGGTTCTAAACAAAGAAAATCGTTACTTTTTATTCTCCATGCTGGCTAGAACTTTTCATATGTCTTGTGATCAGAGTGTGTAAAAGTCAAAACATGATCAGATTTATAATGTTTTTTTTCCCCTCTGGATACGCTTTTATGCTCGTCGGAGAAATATTTCATAAGGGCGTCCGCCATTGTTCCGATAGTTTAGAGCCAGTTACTAAGTTACTATGCGTCATTACGAGGGAAGTGACGTTACGACTGTTAAAGCGTATTGTGAATTCACTTTTAGGGGTCCGATCGACGTGCAATTATTTGCAGGTCTGATAACCCAATACCATATGGGCTCATTGTTGGAGAAATGGAAATCTCAAAAAAAAATGACGCAAAATATTGTTCATTATAACAATGTTAAACTAGGCCCAAAAGTGGGCTCGGATGTCAGACCTGCATATTATATGTACACGTCGAATCCGATACATTCCCTCATAATACAGTTTTGTAACGCCGTGTTACAAATGAAAAAAGAAGAAGAAGAAAAAGAAGAAGAAAATGTCGTTTTACCGAGTGCCATTTCAGCCAATTAGGAACATTAAGTTCAAGTTAAGGTATTATGCATTGGCTAAGAAGTTCAAAACATTGCCATCCGGAAGTGTAATGGCCAACACACAAAATGTGTGTAACACGTCGTTTATAGTCGGGTTTAAATACAGTTTAGTGAAAATTATATAAACGCGGATGGCAAAAAACAATAACAAAGCCCTGAGTGCGTCAATTTTTCGAATTCTATAAGGGTATTATTGCCCATACTGCAGATTTTATAAATTAATGGGGGTTTTTTCCCCATCATTGTGCTATTGGGTTGAAAGTAAATTATTTTTAAATTTTTGACCAAATTTTTTGGGTTGTTGGTAAATATTAGGATTTTGGTGGGAGGTATTTCATTTCCGATGGTTTTTGAGAAGAACGTTTTTAATTTGGGGGTTCGGTAAACTTTGTATGAAAAATTTTTTGGTTGTCAGTGTAGTTTTGTACGGTATTGTGGTAGATTTTACTGTTTTTTGTTGGAATCTTTACATGTTCTATGTAGACGTTGGAGGCGTTTTTTTTTCGCATAAAAAAAAAACCATTGAGTTTTATATAGCGAAAATATACTTAACGTGTCAAAGCGTTTACAAGGGGTCCGGGTTTTAACAGAAACATTTAAAGTGGGACGAGACATGACGCCATTAGGCGATTTTAAAATTTTTTGGACAAAGACAAGTGTTAAGGCCCGGTACTCATTTACACTGAGAAACGGTGAGAGAATGTGAGTAAAGAGTCTTTTTCCAAGGACTCAACATGGTCGAGCGAGGCTCGAACCAGGACCTTCCGATCCGAAAGCAAAGTGTCATACCACTAGACCACACACCCGCGCATACTTTCCAGTGTTTTCCACCGCAACAGTTTCAAGGCCCCAGTAACATCGTGCTTGACACATAATAAAAAAAAAATATTGGCTTTTAAAAAGTGTAATTTCCATTTAAACGTGTCAAAGCGCTTTACATTGGGTCCTTGACCAAGAGCAACAATTGACACTTAGAACGTCTGTTAGGCGATATTCAATTTACTTGCGGAACAGAGACAACGCTGTTAACGGCCAGGTCAGGTACTCATTTTGCAACTGAGTACGGTGAGAGAATGTGAGTAAAGAGCCATTATTCGGGGAAATTCAACTATGCGCAGAGCGTTCTGGAGAGACGGGCAACAAATGAAAAAATAAAAAAGAAAGGGAAAAATCCTTTTAACGTTGGAAAAAACAAAACAAAACAAAATAAAAACAGAACAGACTTTTCCCCTTTGGAAATTCTACAGTATTCCACAAGACGACGTATTAGATATAAAAAAAAATGGAATTCTAACACGATTTGAACAACGGATGCTTCCCTTCATTTTGAACCATAACACATTATGATAAAATCATCAAGGCCCATCAACCAGTTAAATGCTGTACTCTGGAAAAATACATATTTTAAAATTTTGGGCCCGAAAACTCGCCTTTCAAATATCAATCGATTTAAATGACTCTCATCTTGACAATAACGCTCAACCATGGGACTGAGGAAGAATTCACGAAATCCCAGGTTTGAGAGTTTGTTGTTAAGATGAGAGTCAGTTAAATCGATGGATATTTTTAAGGACGAGTTTTCTGGCCAAATATTGAAACTTCACGTTTTTCCAGAGTACTGGTAGTTTATGGTTACCCTTTCAGACAATCTGATTTATATAATGGCCCGACGGGGTCCCGATTGTCAGCATGACATATAATTTGTGACATATCGTTTTTAAAACGGTATTATGTCGGGTCACGTGCACTTATTTTCAGGTCTGAAATTTTTTATGGGCTCATTGTTCTAAAAAAAATGTATTTAAAAAAGACGAGAAAAATTGTCCATTAAACATTTTAAATAGGCCCTAATTTGTGGCTATAAATTAATTTTCAGTTCGGATCGGAATCCTGGGTTCGAGCCCCGCCCGGGCATAGTGAATCCCATGAAAAGATTTTATACATTTTCTCACCGTACTCAGGTAAAAAGAGTATGGCAGCAACAGCGTTGTTCTGTCTGAAAAAATTTTAATATCGCCCAAAGACGTATGTTATTTACCGTTTGTGTTGGTTGGTCAGGGATTTGTAAACGCTTGATCCATTTAGTGGGTATTG
>NW_027628556.1:2500-3900 GCF_034508935.2 Berghia stephanieae | reverse complement strand
GATAGTTCGAAGATGACTCACTCAGGCCTTTGTTATTGTTTTTCCCATCGCGCGTTTGTGAGTTTTTCTCAAAAACTTTTTAAAAACCAACTATAAAAGTTCAGGTTACACAAGTTTGTGTGTTGGCGGTTATATTTCCGGATGGCAATGTTTGTGAATGAAATAGAGATCTGAACAAGTGTGTGTGAAAAGGTGTGTGAATGAAATAGAGATCTGAACAAGTGTGTGTGAAAAGGTGTGTGAATGAAATAAAGATCTGAACAAGTGTGTGTGAAAAGGTGTGTGAATGAAATAGAGATCTGAACAAGTGTGTATGAAAGGTGTGTGAAGAATTGAGATCTGAACAAGTGTGTGTGAAAAGGTGTGTGATGAAAATAGAGATCTGAACAAGTGTGTGTGAAAGGTGTGTGAATGAAATAGAGATCTGAACAAGTGGTATGAAAGGTGTGTGAATGAAATAGAGATACTGAACAAATGTGTTGTGAAAAGGTGTGTGAAATGAAATAGAGATCTGAAGAACAAGTGTGTGTGGAAAAGGTTGTGTGAATTGAAATAGAGATCTGAACAAGTGTGTGTTGAAAGGTGTGTGAATGAAACAGAGATCTGAAACAAGTGTGTTGAAAGGTGTGTGAATGAAATAGAGATCTGAACAAGTGTGTGTGGAAAAGGTGTGTGAATGAAATAGAGATCTGAACAAGTGGTGTGAAAGGTGTGTGAATGAATCTGAAATAGAGATCTGAACAAGTGTGTATGAAAGTTTTCAGACAAAGCAAGAAAAAAAAAATAGAAGAAAAAAAACCATCCCAAAAAATCTGTCGACCTCGACTTGGGTTCGAACCTAAGGCCTTCTGATTACCGGTCAGGACGTGCACGTCTGATCGGTAATCAGAAGGTCTTAGGTTCGATACCCAGTCGAGCACGTTTGACCGGTAAACTCTTTAACCCTTATACGGGAGACTGACTTCCTTCCAAATGTTAATAAAAAAAATTTTAATTTGATAAAATTCCCTTTATTCAATCCCATAGGGGAAATTTGTCTCTTAGGTCGATTCCAAGGGAAGATGGAATAACCCAGGCGTCAGCCGCAGTGCAGCGCCGCAAATTGAGCTAAGGCGAGGTGACTTGCTCAAGGGCCACACAGCGGCGGGTGATCGAACTCGATACCTTTCCTTTCGGGTAGGAAGCAAAGACCGTACCGCTGAGCCACGCTGCCCCCAACTTCTACTTTATTATTTTGTACTCGTAATTGATAACTACACACTCATCTGATTTTACCAAGAGAGCAAACAACAGCGATGCGACTCAGGCTTCATTGTTGTTACGCTGTTGCTGCTATAACGGTGAACATGTTTAAGGCATGATGTCATATTAGCGTAAAATTAAATCCCGCCTTTTAACTC